>NC_054707.1:79481153-79718653 GCF_016097555.1 Gigantopelta aegis | reverse complement strand
TTAAGCTAGAAGACGTTAAATCGTTTTAGCCAGGGTCCTCGGAATCAGTGTAAACAATCATCTGAACTAGCATAAAGTCAAAACCAAGACTACAAAGTCACTGACATATACTACTCAAAAGAATTTAAGGGTCAAAAATTTATAACCAAATAAGTTTCAGAGTATTAGATTGATGATGTAAACTACACCAAATTTTTTATTTATTGTTCCATATTTACAAAAACCACAAATAAACGTCACTGTATACAAGAAAATCACATGACATGCTGTCAAAGTTGAAGGTTGTCAAACATGGATTTTACACATTAGAACATTCGTTTAATAGTGTGTGAATTCACCCCTGGCGCGAATACACTCGACACATCGTTGCCTCATGCTGTTGATCAGACGTCTGAAGAACTCTTGGGGAATGGCCTGCCACTCTGCCATAAGAAGTTGACCCAGATCATGAAGGTTGGACGGAGGGGCATGGTTATCCCGAACTCTTCTGCCTAATTCGTCCCAGGCGTTCTCTAATGGGGCCAAGTCAGGCGAATATGCTGGCCAATCCACCCTGGCGATACTTTGTTGTCTGAGAAAGTCCGTTACCACCCTGGCGCGGTGGGGTCTGGCATTGTCATCCTGCAGAACTGCCCCGCCGCCAATCTGCTGAAGGCCTGGGAGAACCAACGGCCGGATAATCTCATTCAGATAGCGGATTCCATTCAGATTGCCATCCACCACATAGAGGGGGGTCCTGTGGTGGATAGAGATGCCGCCCCACACCATGACGCTGCCACCACCGAAACGGTGACGTTGTCTAACGTTAACGTCAGCGAAGCGCTCCCAAGGACGTCTGTAGACACGAACCCGACCGTCGTTGAACTGGAGACTAAACCTGGACTCATCAGTGAACATCACTCGACCCCACTGAACACGTTGCCACCGCAGCTGAAGCGTGCACCAGTGACGTCTGACCGTTCTGTGACGTGGTAGGAGTGGTGGTCGAACAGCCTGGCGACGGCAGCGTAGATTATTGGCTCTCAGACGATTGCGTATGGTCTGATCAGACACTCGAGTTCCAGTCGCAGTCCGCAGATTGTCACGTAATCGGCGTGCAGTGGTTGTGCGTTGACGTAGAGCCATATTGGTGATGTAGCGGTCCTCTCTATTTGTAGTGCTTCGGGGTCTTCCCGAACGTGGACGATTTCGAACAGAATTCGTTGCTTGGTACCGTTGCCACAGTCGGCCAACGACACTCTGACTGACACCAAGTCTCAGAGCAACATTTCTTTGCGTATTGCCATCCTGAAGCCAAGCAATAGCCCTTCCTCGATCTTCGATAGTCAGTTGAAGTCGTACCATTGTCGAATTTGGAGTGTGCACCGTACACGAACGCGAGCTCCAATTATACGGAAATTCAGCATTGGGAACATGGAATACACGTACAAAGCGTGTAAATGAAGCGCTTTGTGAAAAAGCAAGTTATGGGCACTTAGCAGACCTTTCGTTTTCGCCCTAATTTACGTGCAAATGTAAGCATGTTTTCGCCATTAGAACTAGTCGACAGTGTCAATGACAGTGGATTTTAATTCATTTATGGGTTGCTTAGACCCACTTTCGTCAAAATGGAACAATACCACGCGTGACATTATGGTCTAACTAATATAATTGACATTCAGAAAATAATGTCGAAAATATCGTCTGACCCTTAAATTCTTTTGAGTAGTATATAACCAAAGCGGTCATGGGAGTGGCAGTCTTCCTATAAACAAAACGCCTACGTATCAAAACATCCTTTTGACTCTGAATTGTGCAAAGATACGATTTTGAATACGATAACTGCTATGTCGTTCAGAATTCATCTCTGTACAAGGCATGGTCATTAGGATATATCCACAAACCTCTGTCACTGATTACAAAATAAATGAATGGATGAATGGATGAATGGATGAATGAATGAATGAACGAACGAACGAACGATTGAACGAATGAATGAATGAATGAACGAACGAACGAACGAACGAACGAACGAACGAACGAACGAATGAATGTGACACCCCAGCATAAATAAATGAAAATATGTACATTCTTTACTCAAAGCATAAGCCTAGAACATGCCGAATAAATTATGTTGCGACTATATCAAAATCATTTCAAAAATGTGATATGGTTCAATGTCGCCAACTTTTCTTGGTCACCTTGTCTTTTACTGAATCATATTACTATCACTAGAAATACTCTAGTACTTTATCCTCATTGGCAGGCGCGGATTCAAGGGGGTGTCACAGGAGTCACGTGACCCCTCTTTTTAAAAATAAATTAAAGGTCAGAAGCCTGCCCTGACCCCTAAATAGTTTTCATTACATTAGTATAGGCTCAGCAAATTAGGAATCACATTAAAATTGTCCTATAAATAACAAATCATATAGTTACTCGCTGATGTAGACGAAATCCATGATTTTTTTTCTCATGAAACAGCAGCCCGCTTAATGGTTTTATAGTGGAGAAGAATATTTTTTTTTAGAGTGATGTATTACGAGTATGGTCAAATGCTGTCGACAGTAAGAACATTAAATGGTTAACTGTTTAAATAATACATACAAACCGCTTTGTTGAAGCTTTAATAGACATTCACGTAACACGACAGTCTCAAAATTGCATTACTAACAACAACAACAACAACAACAAAATCTTGTGACGTATAAAGAGTGCAGGGGCGTAGCGTAATTTGGACATGGGGGGGTTCGAATATGAACCAAGTGGACCTTTTTCTATTTTGTTTTTGCACCACCAGAAACTCCATATGTATAACCTATATGTTTTAGTTCTGAAAGCGGACCATTTGCTTCAGCGGGAGGGGGGGGGGGGGGGGGGGGGTCGGAACCCCCCCTAGCCTACGCCCCTGGATTGTACCTTGAATTACAATAAAACAAAACAAACAAACAAAAACATTGACGTAGAACACCCACATTGGGAGGACAACCACATTCTTTGCATAGTCAACCATATCCTTGACGGACAATGGATTGTTATTGTACGCCGACCTGCGCTACCTTTATTCCCCACCAGGTGGAGGGTGCTGGGATGGATGCGCATTTCAATATTTTCCGTTAAGTTACGAAAATGGCCGGAAACTTTGCCATAACAACTTCAACAGTCATTTGACGTGACGTCAACAATGCTATGACGTTTTAAATTAATATGCTTATTTATTTCAAAGCGATACTACGTACATTCTTCTGACTGAATCCTGTTTGTCATTTAATAATCATATTAATGCTGTTTGTCATTTAATAATCATATTAATGTGAAATATGTATAAAAGTAATATATCTCATTCTGTGCATGGATCTAATACTACCTAACGACGACAGCTGACTAATGTGCTGTGCAATGTTTTCTACAAGTGTTGACTGGATATTTCAATAGAGGTAAGTGCGTGTGTGTGTGTTTGTTTCTTTATTTGTTTGTTTGTTTGATTGTTTATCATAACTGTTGAAGTCGGAGTTGGGGTACGTAGGCATTGGGGTAGCGATGGTTTTAAATTGAGGGGCTACCCATATTGCTTGCGTGTGACTGAGGAGGACCATGACCCCCATGCAACTTACATCCGCCCCTGACTGTTATATCAACATAAACAAATTGCAATATTACTACCAACCATTTTCCCCCCACCCGCCAGCTTCACAATCTCGCTGTGACTCCTCCTTGATTTGACATTGGATCTGCCGCTGATAGGAATGTAACATAAATCAATGTCCCACAGAGAGAATTCGTACTACTGACTTTCTTTGTAAGAGTCCAGCGCTCTACCAAATGAGGTATATGTAACAGGCAAATTATTTCCAGCTACTGCTAGTAGAAGCACTTTATACCAACGCTACTACTACAGAGTGGTTTATTCTGAACTTCATGAACCTGTCGTCAAAAATAAAACATTTAACTTCGCTTAAAGTTCTTTTGAGTTATCCATGTACAACAGGTGAAGTGATTAAAATGTTGATGTTTCAGACTTCTAAGTCTTCAATGTCAATGAACACATTCTGTTTGTTCCTTCAAAGAAACTATTGCTTTATATGTCACAGGACAGAAGTGTGACATTAACGAAACTTGTATTTATCACGAAAATTAGAATTCGTAAGGAATAAACCGGACATTCGAGGACAGAAATACATGTCAGGAATAGATTAGCGAGTGCGTGTGTAATCAAATCTGGTACTTTAATACGAGTGTTTGACGATAGCACAGCACGAATTCAAACATCTCGGCAACTGGGTTTTCTTGCAAATAGCGGGTCTTCTGTAGATAATCATTTAATTGTGATTTTCATGAAACTATCCGACGCCATATAACGTAAATAAAATGTGCTGAGTGCGTCGTTAAATAAAACATTTCCTTTCATGAAACTGAGAGTAGATTACCAACTAGTATTCAAAATCTATAATTTAAACGAAGTGCTGGCTTTCTGAGGGTAAAAAAAACAAATCATATTAGTGTGATCTGCTTGAAGTATGTCTAAGAGTTAGAAAGGTATTGAAACCTGCAAATCGGATTAACTTTATTAAGTACTCCAATCGATTTTAACTCGAAATACCATTATTTGGGGGGAACATAAAGATGGTTAATTATCTATCTCGTTTATAAATCGCAAATGTAGTTACTTTCCACCGTTGGGGGAAAAGGATGGGTTTCCAAATGTAGTTACTTTCCACCGTTGGGGGAAAAGGATGGGTTTCCAAATCGGGAATAATTGGAAATTTATGGTAGTTTGTGGACCAAACAACTTTAGAGCTCATTAATGATATTTATTACCCCCACAGGTTCACCTTTGTGGTAGAAATATTTTAGGTATAGCACTGGGTATAGTTCAACGTTTTAATAATACCGAAGTAATTGCCCTGGTTATATCTCTCATAACAGAATGCTGCTGTGATGGTCACTGAGTATATTGTATATCAAAGTATTATTTCCATTGGTAATTAATATACCACAGTATTAAACTACATTACAAATGAAACAAAATTTGCAACGGAATAGAATGTTTAGAATGTTTACGATTTTCATAATGTACTTATTGTCGTTTGAAAATGAATAAAATATTTTCTGTCTTTCAGTACTGGGTTTGTAAAGTAGTTTTCCATATTGAAAAACTATGTCACTTATCTAATGTCTAAGTATCACATGTGTTTGGGATCGTGTAGAAATTTTAGTAGATTAAACATTTGACATCTCTTTATAAAATCGGGCGCGTTTAAAAGGTTTGCCTTTGTACATTTAGTCAGTGGTTATATAATTATGTATACCTGGTGTCGTGTTTGTTAAAGTCACTCTCCACAGTTTTCCTAGTTACGTATCTTTCCTGTTTCGTATCGTATGCATTATGAGCTAAACTTAAAGTTTGTTTTAAGTGAAAAGACGATCAGAAAAAGTTTGGACTTGCCAACATTTATCATTTAAGTAACAATTTGTCTGTAATGTATAATTTATCTATAAAAAAAAGCTATTTCTCCTTTACTTTTCTATTTTCTTATTCTAATATTTTCCCATACGTTTTTGTTTGGTTATTAGATATGTCACATCTGTTGTTATTTTATATATATATATCTCAATGTGCATGTGTCATTATTCTGGTATACATCCATTATTTGTACGGTAATGATTCAGGGTTCCAATTATGACATTATTTAATTTTATGGAACAATAAACGTTTTTGAAAGGTAAAAACTTTTACGCTACATAGTAACTAGGTTCCACGGTTTTACTTCAAATATCAGTAGATACAAGTCAGAGAATCCTGTTTTGGACAGAATGGCTGGCACACGTCAGAACCTGTGCACAAGACAGGTGTATATTTTTACAGCCTGATCGGCGCGGGACGTAGCCTATTTGTAAGCGCTCGCTTGACGGTGGGTCGGTCTGGGATTGATCCCCGACAGTGGGACCATTGGGCTATTTCTCGTTCCAGCCAGTGCACCACGACTGGTATATCAAATGCCGTGCTATGTGCTATCCTGTCTGTGGTACGGTACATATAAAAGATCCCTTGCTACTATTTGAAAAATGTAGCGTGTTTCCTCTCTAAGACTGTACGTCAGATTTACTAAATGTTTGACATCCACTAGCCGATTAATTATTAATAACTCAATATATTTTAGTTGTGTCGTTAAACAAAAAAAACCCAGCTTGCTCTGTACGTGAAAGATCTCGTCATCCGCTATTAAAATGAAATAATAACAGAACGCTTTGATATTAAGCTTGGTGGTACTGTCATGATGCACCAAGTTAACTGAAATAATAACAGAACGCTTTGATATTAAGCTTGGTGGTACTGTCATGATGCACCAAGTTAACTGTAGACACAATTGGCCTATGTTAGACTAATGAAATAATAACAGAACGCTTTGATATTAAGCTTGGTGGTACTGTCATGATGCACCAAGTTAACTGAAATAATAACAGAACGCTTTGATATTAAGCTTGGTGGTACTGCCATGATGCACCAAGTTAACTGAAATAATAACAGAACGTTTTGATATTAAGCTTGGTGGTACTGTCATGATGCACCAAGTTAACTGTAGACACAATTGGCCTATGTTAGACTAATGAAATAATAACAGAACGCTTTGATATTAAGCTTGGTGGTACTGTCATGATGCACCAAGTTAACTGTAGACACAATTGGCCTATGTTAGACTAATGAAATAATAACAGAACGCTTTGATATTAAGCTTGGTGGTACTGTCATGATGCACCAAGTTAACTGAAATAATAACAGAACGCTTTGATATTAAGCTTGGTGGTACTGTCATGATGCACCAAGTTAACTGTAGACACAATTGGCCTATGTTAGACTAATGAAATAATAACAGAACGCTTTGATATTAAGCTTGGTGGTACTGTCATGATGCACCAAGTTAACTGAAATAATAACAGAACGCTTTGATATTAAGCTTAGTGGTACTGTCATGATGCACCAAGTTAACTGTAGACACAATTGGCCTATGTTAGACTAATGAAATAATAACAGAACGCTTTGATATTAAGCTTAGTGGTACTGTCATGATGCACCAAGTTAACTGTAGACACAATTGGCCTATGTTAGACTAATGAAATAATAACAGAACGCTTTTATATTAAGCTTGGTGGTACTGTCAGGATGCACCAAGTTAACTGTAGACACAATTGGCCTATGTTAGACTAATGAAATAATAACAGAACGCTTTGATATTAAGCTTGGTGGTACTGTCATGATGCACCAAGTTAACTGTAGACACAATTGGCCTATGTTAGACTAATGAAATAATAAGAGAACGCTTTGATATTAAGCTTGGTGGTACTGTCATGATGCAACAAGTTAACTGTAGACACAATTGGCCTATGTTAGACCAATGAAATAATAACAGAACGCTTTGATATTAAGCTTGGTGGTACTGTCATGATGCACCAAGTTAACTGAAATAATAACAGAACGCTTTGATATTAAGCTTGGTGGTACTGTCATGATGCACCAAGTTAACTGTAGACACAATTGGCCTATGTTAGACTAATGAACAAAGACCAGTAGAAAGACGACACAGAAATTAGTCATGTATTTTCAATACCACGCATTGATAGGCATATACTTACCCACTGGCATAGCTAAAGTGGGGCCACGCCATCCCCCTCCCCCATCACACCTCTTTTCCCCCACTACGTTATACATGTAGATTTTTTATCGCCTCTTGGCTAAAAGACAGTGTTGTGGTTACCTCGCCAATTTGGTTGTCCTTTCCCTCATATAAACTCTTGACTATGCCAGTATACTTACCTTTGTTTAACACCCAATAACCGATCAGTTTGTCTTGCTGGGGTGTTGTTAAATATTAATTTTAATTCCGTAACAGTTAACGACTTGCGACCTATCAGATAGATCGTGTACTATTAAAAATAAATAACATCATTTGACACCAATCATATAAAATGTCTACTTGAATCGATAAAGATTCACAGGACTACTGGTGAAATGGACGAATGTACTATTAACCAGTTTAAAATTCATGTCAACAAACTTGAGCATTAAAAGGACATTCCTGAGTTTGTTGCATTGTAAGATGTTTCCAACTAATAAAATATTTCTACGATTAATCTTATATATTAAATATATTTTCTTGTTTAGAATATCAGTGTCTGTATATTCAGTGTGTTTCTGGTCGTGTTAATATTTGTAAGCAGCCCAAACTGGATTCTGTCTTTATTTTGTTTTTATGAAATAAAATGAAATTTAACTTATTACAAATATTAGAACGATCAGAAACACGTTTACTATACAGCCACTAATATTTTATGCAGAAAAAAAGATATTTTATATGTAATTACAATCGTTAAAAAGTCTCTGTTAGTCGATAACATCTTAAAAATTGCAGCAAACTCAGGAATGTCCCTTTAATATAGAAATATGTAATATTTTCTTAATTATCGCAAAAAGCACAAATTTTTTTTTTTTTTTTAAATCATGCTGGATGAATAACAGCTATTAAATAGTTTAGAAATAATTAAGGACAAAATATCGCGAGATTTATGGGACAGTTGGTGACGTCTGCGTGAAATCTCGTTCGAGGTCCAGTACGAACCGCAATGGAGCCCAGTTCGGCGGAAAGACCATTATATTACAGTGCACTGATTCGTGTAATAGGAGTACTAAATTAGCCATGTCCTGTGCACGCGTTCCCCAGCCCGATCACACACTTGGCGCCAAATCGAACTCGTCCACGATGCTCTTGTCAACCCTTGTTTTCGCCACTAACCGATGACGCTGGTTCTACAGGACACGAACGGTTTTATTTCACATGAAAGCCAAAAAGTCTTATAAGATCATTTAAAAAAATTTTAAAAGAAAAGAAAACTTGCTCTTTGCGTTAATATAGTAATAATGTCATCAGGGAGTCTTGAGCTAGAAAAGTCAAGTTCAGGACGGCAAGCGCAAGCTCTCGGTCGATAGACTTTGTTTTTGCGCCTAACGTTATATGGATATGATAGGATAGGATATGATGGAAACCAGTTATATTCTTAGCGAACGCTTTTTCTTCACAACATACAGAAAAATGCTCGCCAGGATGATTTTTGCGCATTTTTTGTTGTAGTTTTAGCCACTTTATTATAAAACTACTAAACGACAGACATTATTAAAAAAATTAGTAATATGATATTTGAAAATTGAAATTAATATCGATGGCTTATACTTGAAGCTGGAAATTTGAAACCACAACGGCCAAAGACATTTTTCTTTTCTCACAAACAACTGATGAAACTATGTTCGATGATTTATTAAAATGTACTGTTGTTACTGGATCCACAAGAAAGTGTATTGAAATATATGTTGCTGCTTTTGCTACGATTTCCACACGAGGTGCCAAATAGCCGTGTTGAGGTGTCGTTAAACAAATATTTCCTTTCGTTTCGATACACTATTATAGCAACGAACAGGCCAGAAGGTATTTGTTATTTTTTTCGTTCTGTAAAGGTGTTGTTATTGTTTTATTTGTGGTGTTGTATTTACTGGCTGACCTTGGTTTAGCTGTTTAACTAAAACTGTTTTAAACTTTTGTTGTTCAGTATATGGGTCATTCCACAAAAAAGGTAAAAAATTATGGATGATTTTGTCCCCATCCATTTATTCAGTAAAAAATTACTTCACTTTTATCTTTTATATGAAAATAAATATTGTGGATCATGCTTTAGCAAGAACATAAACATTCATCATTTCAATAATAATTATTTCACCGAAACTGATAGTCAAAAACCAAATTTTGTCAAATTAGTCCACTAAGTTACTGTCCCAAACAGTAAGTCTATACATACAGTCTGTTGTATGAACCAAATAAACAGGTAGTATTATTTTTCATTCAAAAGCATTTTATTTTGGATAGTGTCCAGTGTTGAAATCAATTTTATAAATGACACAGTTGTTGAAACTATAGAAATTATTTAGGATTTACTTTATGTCCCCATTTATTATGTCCACTATGTTATTATTTTATTTTAGACAAGTACAGTCACTGAGAGATACATATGGAATGTTTTTAAATACTCACCAGATGGCATTGCAATCCCTGTCAGTAATGAGAAGCATGGTTTTGATCAGATGTGACACATTTCTACAAATTTTCAATTTTGGAAACACAAGTCAGTTATACGTTTATTATATGTCTGCAAGGTTACCAATGTATAATCCACCAATATACTGAATGAGTTTGACCATTATACCACAAAGTAGGTTAAGTATACCAAAACCAAAAACAAAAGCCTGAGTGGTAATATGTGAGACTAGCAAGGTTATAGGATGAGACATTTAAGAAAATGTCTACTATGTTACCGTCTGCTAAGTTACCTTCAACAAAGTAACTTAGTAGACCAGTGTTGGTAACCTAGTAGACAAACAGGTAGAAATGCCATCATTACACGGAGTTATTGCTAAAATGTTACTATTAATACGTCTCCTACATGTTTATACTGAATAATAGTTTACCTATTTAAAGTGTAGTCCTAGAATATTAGCTTTATTGTAAATTTGTGACACTTTAGTAACACAGCAGACAACGGAGTAACTTAGTGGCCACACTGTCAGTATATCAGTTACCAGTATAAAACACATCACAGTTGTCATCACAGTGATTTATACTAATAGTTAATGATGGACACATACTTGTTTTCAGTTATTTTAATAAATACAGGTAGATTTTATTTAACTACTACCAGTGTACCAGTTAATTACTATATACCGTGTTTATAACATTTGCAGAGTGCCAGTAAAATTAGGATGAACTTTTTTATGTGGAACTAGGATAGTCAGAAGTCAGAGATGTGTCCGATATATAAAACATTTTAAGGGTCAGGTGTATATATTAATATTTCAATTTTGTGGTAATATGTTGATTAAAATGATGGTTATACATATAGCTGCTGTATGCACTATTGTGTTTATTACTAATGGCATCTTTTCAGTTTGATTTAGTGATATATATCCTAATGAATGTGTTCTCTACCTGACGCATGAAAGTGTCACCGAAGTAAATAATAATAAATAAAAAATTAACAAGCAAACAATACCCCCCCCCCCCCCCCCCCCCACTGAATTCTGACCGGGGGATGCCAGTTATGTTTGTTTGTCCGAATGCAAATGCAAATACATTCTTTCTGCAGAGTTATTATATTCTAACTTCTGTAGAGTCACGTTAATTATGAAATATTGGCTAACACTACTCTTACTCAAACTACAGCACAAATAGCTCAATCAACACTGAAGTGACTGTTGTTGTATCTTCTTGTATATATAATCCCATGGGTCGCTGTTGATGTGTACACTCCTTATTCTTGTACCTCAAACTACTACAAATGAAGGATATTCGTACATCTTTGCATTAAATGTATCTGGCTGTATTTTGTTTTTACGATTCAGTGTTAAACAAGGCATCATAAGGTTGTACAATGAGACAGCTATACAGGTGGAGTGCATTCTGCCTCAACAATAAGGACATTAATGGGTATATTTATGAAAACTGTTTGTCTCCTTCCCAAACCAACCGCTAATGGTAGTAAGCATAAACAAACTGACACAAGTTATGAGGCCAGATCTTATAAATGATATAAGCATGTACACATGCATGCATTTAACATATAAAATTTCAAAAGTGTTAAAAAATAAAAACAGAAATAATATATGATTTTGTCAGCTGAAGTAATTTTTAAAAAAGATGTGTATTGGCTTGTAGTTCAATTTTGTATTTGTTATATTGATCCATCAGGGTTTCTGCCGGAGGGTAAAACGGGTATGGCGTCATACCCACATTTTTGGGTAGATTTTTGTTTTAATTAACTGTTGACAAAATTAATTATTCTTATCAGTACTGTATGATTGTCTTAACCCTAGCCCAAAACTTAACCCATTTTCTTTCTGGGGGAGGCCCTCATACTGTGGTTGCATTCAATTCCATAGCGCCATACCCATACATTTCTTTCTGGCAGAAACACTGTCCATGGAACATTTTGGTTGATTCCAAATATTATGATATTCATGCTGAGGTGTCTTTAATCATTCATTTACTCATTTGAATTAAATGTGTAACAGTTAAGATTTTAAATGTTATTTGTTGTCAATTTCGATTGAATCATTTACATCTGATGATGACCTCACATCAGTAAAATAATTATTTGTCTGTATTTAGACATATGACCTTGTTACTCATTCTTATTACTGTATCAGCCTGTTCTGATCATTAAATATAGACAATCAGAGTTTTCACTGTAAGTCAGTTAGTTCATTAGATGGTTATTATAAGTAACTTAGTGGAAGTTAAACCTGGTCTACTATGTATATATTGAAAAACAAGAGAAATGCAAATTTTTTAAATATGTATATTTTTTTCAAGATAAAATTAATTAGAAAAACAGACTAAAAATTGGCCTAAGATATTAAGAAGACACTGATAATAATTATTTTAATAGACACAAACAAAAAATGTGATTCATATTGAATAATTTAAATAAATTAATGAAAACTAAATTAATATTCGCGATACTTTTGTTGTTCAGTATATATTTATATTATAAGACTATCATATGCGGTTATGTGGGATAGAAAAAGTACACCCTCGGTGGTGAAAATTTCGACCTGGGACGAGAATTTTCACCACCGAAGGTGTACTTTTTCTATCCCACATAAACGCATATGATGGAGTCTTTCTCTGTCATTCATTCGGTAAATAAACCATTATTTTACATGAACAAACAAAGATGGCTGAACAAGTAACTTATTTATTTGACTACTAGTATTTTATCATAAATAAACTACACTATCGTATTTGCTGTGTTTGTTTCATGTGTTAAATACTATTTAACACTACAAATTAACAAGATAGCTTTTAAAATAAAGGTTTTAATAACAAAATATTAATTTAAAACTGTGTCTAATGACCTCACGTCACCACCTCACATTAATATGACGTCATATATTACCAACGACGTCATGTTAAAACGCAAGCGCGTGATATCCCATGTAAGATTATAAGACTCCATGATATGTGGTCATGTGGGATAAAAAAATAAAAAATAAAGTACACTTTTTCTATCCCACATGATGGAGTCTTTTTCTCTCATTTATTCAATAAATAAACCATTATTGTACACCAACATACAAAGATGGCTGAACATGTAACTTTTTTAAGGTTTTAGTAATAAAATATTAATTTAAAACTGTGCCTAATGACCTCACGTCACCACCTCACATTAATATGACGTCAAATATTACCAACGGCGTCATGTTAAACGCAAGCGCGTGATATCCCATGTTGGATAGAAATTTCTAACAACTTTCTTTCATGGGATAGCTGAGAGACTAAAAATACATTTAAATATTAAAACATACAGACATATTATACGATATAAAAAAACCTCGACATGTATAATACATAGAAATGTATATACTATAAGATATAGTAATCATATAAAAAGCATTTATGTCTAGGTTTTGACGCATATACAAACGAGAATCGGCGAAGAGCACAATAAAATACTTCGAGTGACTTTCACTTTTTCATATAGAATGCTGGTCAGCTCGCCCCAAAAGCAACTCGCCCCTACCAACTCACCACAGTGTTTGGACAACTCGCCCCAAACTTTACTGTCCGTAAATAATTGTGAAAACAATGGACGTCTACAACTTTGGTGTCATTTTGTGTATTAGTATTACAGTGAAACTCCGCTATAACGACTGCTTATTAAATGGTTTTATATTGGGGAGATCTTATATTGGATAAATAATAATCTATTACCATGAACAATGGCGTAGCCAGCATGAGGCAGACGAGGCGCTTGCCTCGTTTGGAATTTCCCAAGATTTATTTTATTTTTTCCATGACACTGATATGGGTTTTCCTCGGCGTTTTTTCCTCTCTGGCTACGCCCCAGATGAACTGTCAAGCCTTTTAACGACGTTTGTGAGTTTGTCCTTTATGTCCTTAAAGGAATGGTCAGGCAAGGCTTTTGGACTCCGACTGGTGTGTATATTCAGCAATATTTAATGCACATTATTGCTTAAAATATTGGTATATTAATTATGAAAATGGTAATGATATGAGACGACTAAACAGTGTGAGGCGAGTTAACCAACTCTGCTGGTGACGAGTTGGTTTTGGGGCGAGTGACCAGGGCCCCCTTTCACGAAGCGATATAGCGCTAAGATCACCTGAAGTGCATCAGGTAGTTATGCAGTTACGGTGATCTTAGAGCTGAGATCGCTTCGTGGAATGGGGCCCTGCTCCCTTTCATATATACAGTGAAATTCCTCTAAACCGGACACCCTCGTAGTACCAAGTAAAATGTCCGGTTGTAAAAGGTATCCAGTTTAGAGAGGTTCTCTTCTGTACCAATATTTAAAAGGAGGGAATTCCGGTTTACAGAGGGCCGGTTTTGAGAGGTTTCACTGTACCTTTGTCTGACACACAATAGCCGATTGTTTTATGTCCGGGGGTGTCGTTACATACCCATGCATCCACCTTCACTTTAAATCATATTGCAAATGAAACGGACGAGTTACAAAGAACAGATATTATTTATTTGAGATGGTTTTAAAGACCGGGCTAATAAGCGTTAACCTCAGAAACCCGATTAGGCCGGGTTTAGGTCGGTTTTATCAGACCACCTAGCGCACAGCTGCGACCGAACTACTGATTACAGGTAAACTTAATTAATGAAAAACGGATAACCAGTGGAAATAACTGACGATAGCGGTCATAATTTGGCATCAAATGTCCTGATTTAATCCCTACAGGAAGGAGGACGGATACTAAATACTGAAATAACTATTTCCTAATCGATTGTAACTGGTGTTGTCGTATGAATAAGCTGGTAATAAAATGTCTCTCTACCTTGATGGAAATTCGATACATTAGACATAGTTTGGATGCGTGTTCTCACCGAGTTATTGACTGTTGTAATATAATACTAGTATGTGGTTTCAGACTACACCTACGTCTCTTTATCTCTTTCCCGCTAGTATAATGATATAAGGGGAAAATACACCAGTTCGGTACACTCCTATATCAATTAATTAACAATGTCGTGTAGTCGACGATAATATATTTTTCTTTTCTTTCTTTTGTCATGATCATGTTTTATTATTTTAAAAAAAAGAGAATCAATAGAAGCTATGTACTATAAGGAATAATGACTTCAGTAAAAACAATACTTAAGGTCATTTTCTTCTGCATATAAATGGGTACGTTAACCTGTTTTTGCTATATGTCCTCGAGATATTTAATTGTTCGCTCTCAAAGGATGCAGTTTCTCTCTAATTAAGGACTGAAATTGTGTAAAGCGTAAAAGAAATACGTTATAAAATATAAAGCCATGCTATGCATATGAAGAAAATATATAACATATCACACCATATGCCATACCATAACACACCATTTTATAAGAACATAACACGTCATATACCATCATACCACAGCATGACAAAATAACATAAAATACAATACAATATTACACCATATACAATAACATACTGTACTAAACCAAACCATAAAATCAGCTATCATCCAGGCTACAGGTTTTGAAACTATTTTAGCGCTACGATATCTCAACGACGCATGCAATAACTTTCAAAAATCTGGACCCAGTACTATATAAACGTTTTTTTTTAAATAATGTATACATGCCATGTCATGTATAATGTATACATGCCATGTCATGTTTCATTTTGTGCCGTGCTATGCAATGCAATATTGTGTCCTTTGCAGACCATACCGATACTCCATACACATGTAATCAGGTCTCACGCGAGGTCAAAATCATAGAGCGAAGTCACTTCTCTATCAAACTTTAGAGAGGGCGAAGTTTTTAACAGCAGGGAGACTTGAATGTTTAATCCAAAAAATAAAATACGCAAAAAAAAGAAGTTATCTTAATACAGATGCAATGTTTACAATCTGTATTTAAACATTTTTTTAATTATTATTTTGTTTTACCGTCTGTACTGCTAATTGAAAGATACGTGCTCTATAGTTTTCACGTGTCGCCTTTAGAAATAATGAAATGTAATTGAAAAGCACTAATTTAACCGTTTAGAATTAATTCTCTCACAAGTTTGTCTTCTCATTTCATTTTATAACTACTCCATGCAGAATATTGTCCTAGTAGATTAATCTACCACGGTCAAGCTTAGATTACCCAGTTAATTAAATGCATTCCACAGTCACAATTTCTTAATTGATACACTGTCAGTCTCAATGAGTACTAGTTTACGTGAAGGTGTGAAAATTGCTTGTCAATGTTGTTTAAATTGTTTTTGTTTTTTTTATACAATTTACGGTGGGCACTCTAGCGACTTGGGGATCCAGTTTAAGTAGCCGCTGGGTGTGTAGGACAGGTCACCGCTTATTATGAGTGCATATACATTAAAAATCAGCTAGAACAGGTTTGCTTATATAACTTAATAATATCGGCATCTATTTTGTATGTTGAATTTATTCATTATGACAAAGTCAACGTAAAACTAGTTAATTACTCCCAGCATTTTTTTCACGTCGAGGTCTGCTGCTGCAAAAGAATTGTGGTTTTTTTAATGTATTTTCGGATGGAGCATGATCCAAACTCCCTAAAACAATTCACTCGCCATAGTCTAGATCCCCATCCTTATACAGTTTCCAGCACATTCGCTTGACAATACGCTTCAACAGTCAGTAAGTAGCACGTTTAGGCCTACTATTAGTGCTAGACGTGGATGGGGTTTTTTTTAGCTAGACAGTCTATTTGTGAGGCTGTCTCATGCTTTTGTGGCTTCAGTCTCTCTACACACTCTCAGACACTTCACACTTAATTATTATCTATGAATCGATGTTTCTCAAGTTCTTCACCATTCATTCGTGATGTGTACATTGCAAGTGATGACTATTTTTTAAAAGGCGACACAGATTTCGCCTTACAGTGACTGGCACGGCGAAGTCAGGCTGGTCAGAACGAAGTTTGGGCTCACTTCGCCCGGTCGCGTGAGCCCTGGTAATAGAAAAAAGTAATAGGGTTCTTCCAAGATCATGTGTAAAAAAAATACCAAATGTTTGACATTTAATAGCTAAATATTACTGTGAAATCACGAGTAAATCGTGGACAGGTGCAGTCAACGAATTTAGGAATTTTCTTTTACATCGTTAATCATTCCCAATCAACGCGGTAAGACGTGTTTGTTTCGCTTGTGCACACTGCACGTGCTTTCGTGTGCTTCATTTCGTTGTTTTTGTCAGCGAAATGAAGTTTTCTACTTGGATATATGCGGCCATTGGAACTGATTGAATGCTGGAACGCTTCTCGTTTCGACAGCCTGCACCACCAGGTTGGATTCTTTTTTTAGCGAGATTCCTTGCCTCCACGTCATTTCTCCGGCTGACTATGTCGACTTGGTTTTTCGTGACTCGTATGACGGCCATTCTGCAGAACGCCACGGTTGTTCGCGTTTAGTCTCTACATGTCCGAGCCTGTCCTAGCAGCACTGGAAGATTGACCTCCCCACTCTAAGAAGAAATAGGAAGCGGGGTCGGCCCTTACTACTATTCTAGACTTTACTTTGCTTTATAGTGATACCATCTCGTATCCTCTGGAGTTGGGCCCGTCCGCACCACTATACCAACCCATGACGACTGGACTATACCCTAGTCTGATACTCTTTATCGTTCAGACGGATCCGGCTTCTCAAGATCTGTATTTCAGCACAGCACTACACCTTCAACGTCTAATGACTGTGAATCTAGGGGTTTTCTTTACGGGATGCAACCCATCTCGTTCCTACAAGCTGTGCACCCAAGCGGCCTTAACGAGGCCACTCATGTGGACATATAGATCGAACTTTAAACCTTTAAATTACTTTCTTTTTTTAATATTATTAAATAGTCCGATCCTCTCTTCTTTCTCTTATTTATTTTTGGACTGTCCTTCTAAAATGCTCCAAATTATATAAATATTCGGCCGAGCAGTCAATTCTTTTTATTTTGGCTTGTAACTTTTTATTTATTTTTGTTTTTAAATTCTATTAACATTTTTACTAATTGCTATTTTCAAAATTCTACCTATTTTCAACTCTAACCCCCCCCCCCCCCCTCCCCCAATCCCGAGTCAGGCTACCGATCTTATCGGAGGTCGGACTCTGGATGTGCGTGTTCGAAACCCTAGTGGTATATGAGCACGTTACAGTAGTTACCTACCTACCTGCAACGATAATATAACACATGCTTACATTTTACATAATAGTAGGAATTTATTATACTACCTCTTTGATGCACGTATTTACGTACCATCGAAATGTGTTTTATCGCAAAAACGCGAAAATGTTAGCCAACTTTAAACAAAAGCAAACTTTAAACTATACGAGCGTACATACTTATCGTCACGGAACAGTACCCTTGGCTTGCAAAGATATGTTCTTTGGGGATTATATCCGTAGGCGGTTCGGCCTTTTGTTTTGTGTAGGGCCGGCCTCCCTTCCCTCCCGACCCTCACCTGGTCAAACCAATGTTTAAAATATGATTGGCAGCCCCTTTCCTCTGAACCTCCCATGGGCTTAATGAATATTGGTTAATAATTATTATTAATTTTAGACCAGCCCATCTAAATTTGCGCCGAAAATATATTATATTAATAATTTATATAGGTTAGGAATGTTGATATTATATTTTTCTTTAAGGGCGCAGCCAAAACTTTTTAACTCCAACTCTCCCTTTTTATACTTTTGGCGTTAATATTCAAAATTTCCCCTATTTGTTAGGTTATCCCTGTCCCGAATCAGACCCCCGATCCTATCGGAGGCCGGACTCGGGATAGGCGTGTTCGAAACCCTAGTGGTATATGGACACGTTAAACCAGTTGCTAAGCTAAGCAAAGATATGTCTTACCATGTGCAACCTATAATTATGTCACGTCATGCCACGATATGCCACGTCATGCCACGATATGCCACGTCACGATAATCGTAGCGTATTCCTTCAAACCTTGGAAGTGTTTCAAGTATTCTTCAATAGAATTAGCAGTTGAATACAGAAACATGCAGCTAAAATGTTAATGCTGTCTAACATGTTTTGAAAAGCATTTGTCAACGTTAGTTTAAAATCGTTCCACTAATAATAGTCTACATATTTTATTTCTTATTTTCTTCTAAATGTTATAGAGTATAATATAATTGAAATTAATACTTTTGCAATTCGTGATGGGTCTTTCACTACATTGCCTGGACAATAATCACGAAGTATGCCTTCTATTCAAACCGTTAGGTACAGGGATGTAGTTCTGTGTAGTTGGCAGTGGCAGATCCACGCTTTTGTAAAGGGGGAGGAGCAACAAGATTCTGAAAAGGGCAATTTGAGTTTATCGAAAGCAAATGAAGCTAGTTTCCACGAACATTTCGAAATAAAAATGTTCAAAGATGCGTGTTTATAGCAGTTTTGTGTTGATTTTGTTTGTTTTAAAAAACAACAAACGTCATTACAAAGGACTCTTCAAACAGGCGTTTCTTTTGGATTTCAGTATATAAATACTTTATCAACCTTAACTTTAAAATTAGCAAAACAAAATAGGTCGTTTTATTGCTAGTTTCGGGTATAGCATGCCATTGTTTTGATTAATACTTGACGATCAGCTAAACAAGTACCCGGCGTGTTTCAATTAATTCAGTCACGAGGTGGTTTGGTACAATGGAACTAGTTCAAATTAAATTAAATTAATTCTTAATGAATTACGTAACACCAGTAGTATGCATGGCGGTATTGGATGTTTTGTAGAGATGCTACTTCATAAACGGGGGAGGGGGTTGACATCACAGATGTTATTTTATAAATGGGGTGGGGGATGACACCAGAAATGTTATTTTACAAACGGGGTGGGGGATGACACCAGAAATGTTATTTCATAAACGGGAAAGGAGGATGACACCAGAAATGTTATTTTATAAACGTGGGAGGATGATGGCACCAGAGATGTTATTTTATAAACGAGGGAGGATGATGACACCAGAGATGTTATTTTATAAACGTGGGAGGAGGATGACACCAGATATGTTATTTTATAAACGTGGGAGGAGGATGACACCAGAGATGTTATTTTATAAACGTGTTATTTTATAAACGTGGGAGAGGGGGGATGACACCAGAGATGTTATTTTATAAACGAGGGAGGATGATGACACCAGACATGTTATTTTATAAACGTGGGAGGAGGATGACACCAGATATGTTATTTTATAAACGTGGGAGGAGGATGACACCAGAGATGTTATTTTATAAACGTGGGAGAGGGGGGATGACACCAGAGATGTTATTTTATAAACGTGGGAGGATGATGACACCAGAGATGTTATTTCATAAACGTGGGAGGATGATGGCACCAGAGATGTTATTTTATAAACGTGGGAGAGGGGGGATGACACCAGAGATGTTATTTTATAAACGGAAAAGGAGGATGACACCAGAGATGTTATTTTATAAACGTGGGAGGATGATGACACCAGAGATGTTATTTCATAAACGTGGGAGGGTTGGAGAGTGAAACCAGAGATGTTATTTCATACGTGGGAGGGGGGGGGGGGGGGGGGTAACACCAGAGATGTTATTTCATAAACGTGGGAGGAGAATGACACCAGAGATGTTATTTTATAAACGTGGGAGGAGAATGACACCAGACATGTTATTTTATAAACGTGGGAGGATGATGACACCAGAGATGTTATTTTATAAACGTGGGAGGAGGATGACACCAGAGATGTTATTTTATAAACGTGAAAGGAGGATGACACCAGAGATGTTATTTTATAAACGTGGGAGGATGATGACACCAGAGATGTTATTTTATAAACGTGGGAGGATGATGACACCAGACATGTTATTTTATAAACGTGTGAGGATGATGACACCAGACATGTTATTTTATAAACATGGGAGGATGATGACACCAGACATGTTATTTTATAAACGTGGGAGGAGGATGACACCAGACATGTTATTTTATAAACATGGGAGGATGATGACACCACAGATGTTATTTTATAAACGTGGGAGGATGATGACACCAGAGATGTTATTTTATAAACGTGGGAGGAGGATGACACCAGACATGTTATTTTATAAACGTGGGAGGAGGATGACACCAGACATGTTATTTTATAAACGTGGGAGGATGATGACACCAGACATGTTATTTTATAAACGTGGGAGGATGATGACACCAGAGATGTTATTTTATAAACGTGGGAGGATGATGACACCAGACATGTTATTTTATAAACGTGGGAGGATGATGGACACCAGAGATGTTATTTTATAAACGTGGGAGGATGATGACACCAGAGATGTTATTTTATAAACGTGGGAGGATGATGACACCAGAGATGGAGGAGAATGACACCAGAGATGTTATTTTATAAACGAGGGAGGATGATGGACACCAGAGATGTTATTTTATAAACGTGGGAGGAGATTGACACCAGAGATGTTATTTTATAAACGAGGGAGGAGGATGACACCAGAGATGTTATTTTATAAACGTGGGAGGAGGATGACACCAGAGATGTTATTTTATAAACGTGGGAGGAGATGACACCAGAGATGTTATTTTATAAACGTGGGAGGATGATGACACCAGAGATGTTATTTTATAAACGTGGGAGGAGGATGGCACCAGAGATGTTATTTTATAAACGTGGGAGGAGATTGACACCAGAGATGTTATTTTATAAACGTGGGAGGAGGATGACACCAGAGATGTTATTTTATAAACGTGGGAGGAGATTGACACCAGAGATGTTATTTTATAAACGAGGGAGGAGGATGACACCAGAGATGTTATTTTATAAACGAGGGAGGAGGATGACACCAGACATGTTATTTTATAAACGAGGGAGGATGATGACACCAGACATGTTATTTTATAAACGTGGGAGGATGATGACACCAGACATGTTATTTTATAAACGTGAGGATGATGACACCAGACATGTTATTTTATAAACGAGGGAGGAGGATGACACCAGACATGTTATTTTATAAACGAGGGAGGATGATGACACCAGACATGTTATTTTATAAACGAGGGAGGAGGATGACACCAGACATGTTATTTTATAAACGTGTGAGGATGATGACACCAGACATGTTATTTTATAAACGTGGGAGGATGATGACACCAGACATGTTATTTTATAAACGTGGGAGGATGATGACACCAGACATGTTATTTTATAAACGTGGGAGGATGATGGCACCAGAGATGTTATTTTATAAACGTGGGAGGATGATGACACCAGAGATGTTATTTTATAAACGTGGGAGGAGATGACACCAGACATGTTATTTTATAAACGTGGGAGGAGGATGACACCAGACATGTTATTTTATAAACGTGGGAGGATGATGACACCAGAGATGTTATTTTATAAACGTGGGAGGATGATGACACCAGAGATGTTATTTTATAAACGTGGGAGGATGATGACACCAGACATGTTATTTTATAAACGTGGGAGGAGGATGACACCAGACATGTTATTTTATAAACGTGGGAGGAGGATGACACCAGACATGTTATTTTATAAACATGGGAGGATGATGACACCAGACATGTTATTTTATAAACGTGGGAGGATGATGACACCAGACATGTTATTTTATAAACGTGGGAGGATGATGACACCAGACATGTTATTTTATAAACGTGGGAGGATGATGACACCAGAGATGTTATTTTATAAACGTGGGAGGATGATGACACCAGACATGTTATTTTATAAACGTGGGAGGAGGATGACACCAGACATGTTATTTTATAAACATGGGAGGAGAATGACACCAGAGATGTTATTTTATAAACGTGGGAGGATGATGACACCAGACATGTTATTTTATAAACGTGGGAGAGGGGGGATGACACCAGACATGTTATTTTATAAACGTGGGAGGAGGATGACACCAGACATGTTATTTTATAAACATGGGAGGATGATGACACCAGACATGTTATTTTATAAACGTGGGAGGAGGATGACACCAGACATGTTATTTTATAAACGAGGGAGGATGATGACACCAGACATGTTATTTTATAAACGAGGGAGGATGATGACACCAGACATGTTATTTTATAAACGTGGGAGGATGATGACACCAGACATGTTATTTTATAAACGTGGGAGAGGGGGGATGACACCAGACATGTTATTTTATAAACGTGGGAGGAGGATGACACCAGACATGTTATTTTATAAACATGGGAGGAGGATGACACCAGACATGTTATTTTATAAACGAGGGAGGATGATGACACCAGACATGTTATTTTATAAACGAGGGAGGATGATGACACCAGACATGTTATTTTATAAACGAGGGAGGAGGATGACACCAGACATGTTATTTTATAAACATGGGAGGAGAATGACACCAGACATGTTATTTTATAAACGTGAGGATGATGACACCAGACATGTTATTTTATAAACGAGGGAGGATGATGACACCAGACATGTTATTTTATAAACGTGGGAGGATGATGACACCAGACATGTTATTTTATAAACGTGGGAGGATGATGACACCAGACATGTTATTTTATAAACGTGGGAGGATGATGACACCAGAGATGTTATTTTATAAACGTGGGAGGATGATGACACCAGACATGTTATTTTTTAAACGTGGGAGAGGGGGGATGACACCAGACATGTTATTTTATAAACGTGGGAGGATGATGACACCAGAGATGTTATTTTATAAACGTGGGAGGATGATGACACCAGAGATGTTATTTTATAAACGAGGGAGGATGATGACACCAGAGACGTTTTTTCATAAACGGGGGGGGGGGGGGGGGGGGGGGGGGGCTGACTGCAGTGATGGTATTTCATACATGGTGTGGGAGAGGGGCGAGATGTGGCTCAGTCGGTTCGCCACTCGCTTGAGGCACTTGCTTCGAAAGATCGTATTCTCTCGGGTGGACCTTTACTCTGTTTTGTCCCCGTGTAGCAAATGCCGTGGTATATGATGTCCAGTCTGTGGTAAATGCACATAAAAGATATCTTGCTGCTAATAAAAATGTACCTGGTTTCCTCTGAAGACTGCGTTTCACAATTACCAAATGTTTCACATCCAATAGCCGATGTTTAATAAATCATTGTGCTCTAGTGGTGTCGTTCGACAATAATTTAAAACTATCTTAAATTTCCAAAGTGTAGTTGAAATCTTTAAATCTCCTCAGGGGCATGAAATAATAAAGTGCAATTTTACCAAAACCAGACTAAAACATAATTCGAGAATGTCATTTGCACATTTGTTACCACTGGGTTACACAAAACAAACTTTAACTTTTGTTACATCTTACTTCCAATAAAAGCAGAAGTTGTTTTCACTCCGTGAATAAAATATTTCAAGGTATAATTCGAACTTTGACACATACACCTTTGATTTAATTAGTTCAATTGCAATCTGTTACGAATCTTTTGTGAGAACTGCAATCGATCTACATACAGTGTATGTACTTGCAGTAGATTGCAGTAAGTACAAACTGGGGGGCGAGTATTAATTTTTTACGCTGATGAAATTGAATCCTAATACGTTTCCACACAATGGAAATAACACAATATGAGAGTCTACCGGGCATAAGGAATTACATTTTTCAATCTTCTTAAAATTAAGTCGGTAGTCGTCGTTTAAAAAAAAAATCGCACAGATTTCATGCGAATTGAAAACTGAAAATTGTTTGTTTGGTGTGTTTTTTTATCCGAATCTGTTTTATTTATTTTCAAACGGAAAGTAAAACCATACTAGTCCTGTACTAGCCATAATAGTTTTATTGAGTCCAGAATTCATGTATCTCCACAATGATGCATTGTTTACAAGACCTGTCCAGCCTACCACAACAATTTTCATACGGAATACTGCTTTTTAAAAAAACAAGGATATATAAGCATTACTGATTTAAAACTGGAACCCTACACCTTTAATGTTTTTGTTGTTTTTTTCACTAGACACACACACTCAGAGAGAGAGAGAAAGAGAGAGAGAGAGAGAGAGAGAGAGAGAGAGAGAGAGAGAGAGAGAGGGAGGGAGGGAGGGAGAGAGAGACGAGGGAGGGAGAGAGAGAGAGAGAGAGGGGGGGGGGGGGATCTGTAAGCATGCATAGGTAATTACACTTCTTTTTCTTCTTAAAATCTTAGATCCGCCCGTGGGAATGTACTCTTGTGGTGTCGTTAAATAAAAACAAATCTTTACTCTACTATCTTGGGTAGGTTGAAATTTGTCAGTATTGAAAATAGCAGTCATACAGACGATGCAGGAAGGGTGTGCCCATTTGGGTTATTTCTCGTTCCCGCCAGTGCACCACGACTGGTATATCAAAGGCCGTGGTATGTGTTATTCTGTCTGCGGGAAGGTGCATATAAAAGATCCCTTGCTACTGTTAGAAACAAAATGTAGTGGGTTTCTTTTCTAAGACTATATGTAAAAATTACCTAATGTTTGACAGCCAATAGCCAATGATTAATAAATCAATGTGATCTAGTGGTGTCGTTAAACAAAACAAACTTTATGTAGGAAGGATGTATCATCGTAGTCCTTTAAATGAAGCACGCAATAGATACAACCGTATTAAAGCGTCGTTTGGACTTGGATACGATACTGTCGTTCAGATTTACATATAAGGGCAGTTTCTATTAAATTGCAGTCATTTTTACAATCCAAGTAATCTGTCACAATCCATGGCAATGCATACGTTAGAGATAAGGGATGTGCGTTAGTCTAAGATCGATCCCCGTCGATGGACCCATTGGGCTATTTCTCGCTCCAGCCAGTGCACCACGACTGGTATACCAAAGGCCGTGGTATGTGTTTTCCTGTCGGTAGTATGATGTATATAAAAGATCCCTTGCTACTAATGGACAATGTAGCGGGTTTTCTCTCTAAAACTATATGTCAAAAATTGCCAAATGTTTGACTTCCAATAGCCGATGATTAATAAATCACGGTGCTCTAGTGGTATCGTTAAACAAAACAAACGTTGGAGATAAAACTATTTGCAATTAAAGAATGTTCACAAATAACAAAACTAATCATTGCTATCTACAATTTACTATAAACAATGATAAGCTTAATTAACTCTAAATTAATTAATTAATGTGTCTTCTCTAAGACACACGAACACTGTTTCCAATGTACAATTAAATGTATAATTCTAGTTTTCTTTTCTTTTTTTACTAATTAAATAACACATCCCCTACCTTACTTCAATGTGCACAGCATCAAATTCAAGAAATACATTTTTAATCTGTGTTGATGAAATTGCTAGTCGATCGGAAGTTGATTCTGGTTGTTTTAAACGTTGTGCCTGACTGGCTGTATTATGAAAACGAAACGAAGAGGGACTAAGCTCGATGATTACCAAGTGATACCCGACAGCTTAGCGTCATATAAGGCAGACGGACGCGATAATTGCGAACCTATTTGAAAGCATTCGACGAAGATTCCAGAAACCTGGCGACAAAACTCCTAACAGTACCAGACGTTACGTCTGTTAACCTAACGTGAACTAAAATGAAAATGACAAAACCATTAGCAATGCCCAAATTATATTATTGTCCTAGACAACGTCATATTGAAATAACAAAATATTAAAATATATTATCAAAGCTGTTCTGGAAATGATATCCAAAAATGGTGGTGTAGAGGACGTTTTTAGTACCCATAACTTGTAGCCAGCAACATGGTAGTGGAGAATAATAAGTTATTAACACCCACAACTTGTAGCCAGCGACATGGTGGTAGGGAATAATAAGTTATTAACACCCACAACTTATAGCCAGCGACATGGTGGTAGGGAATAATAAGTTATTAACACCCATAACTTGTAGCCAGCGACATGGTGGTGGGGAATAATATGTTATTAACACCCATAACTTGTAGCCAGCGACATGGTGGTAAGGGGGAATAATAAGTTATTAACACTCATAACTTGTAGCCAGCGACATGGTGGTGGGGAATAATATGTTATTAACACCCATAACTTGTAGCCAGCGACATGGTGGTAAGGGGGAATAATAAGTTATTAACACCCACAACTTATAGCCAGCGACATGGTGGTAAGGAGGAATAATAAGTTATTAACACCCATAACTTGCAGCCAGCGACATGGTAGTGGGGAATAATAAGTTATTAACACCCATAACTTGTAGCCAGCGACATGGTGGTGGGGAATAATAAGTTATTAACACCTATAACTTGTAGCCAGTGACATGGTGGTGGGGAATAATAAGTTATTAACACCCATAACTTGTAGCCAGCGACATGGTGGTGGGGAATAATAAGTTATTAATACCCATAACTTGTAGCCAGCGACATGGTGGTGGGAAATAATACGTTTGTAACACTCATAACTTGTAGCCAGCGACATGGTGGTGTAGAATAATAAGTTATTAACACCCATAACTTGTAGCCAGCGACATGGTGGTGGGGAATAATAAGTTATTAATACCCATAACTTGTAGCCAGCGACATGGTGGTGGGAAATAATACGTTTGTAACACTCATAACTTGTAGCCAGCTACATGGTGGTAGGGAATAATAAGTTATTAAAAACAATAACTTGTAGCCAGCGACATGATGGTAGGGAATAATAAGTTATTAACACTCATAACTTGAAGCCAGCAACAACAATAGACACCGCGTATATTTGGATGTTGCGCTCGCCATACACAAATGGAAAATATCCACTAAAGAAGCATTTGAACCGGAATATCCACCATAAATAAAATACGTTTTATCAAAAGACGAAACCAGCACAACATTCCGTAACTCGCTACACCCATTTATAGTCCGCCCCACAGTTGTAGTTCGAAAACAGTTTTACTTTTTCATTTTACATCAAAACAAACTGATATTATTTACAACAAACAAAAAACGTTTTTGTGGGAGGATGGGACGGGCTATACATATATTTTGAAGAGAATGGGATGGAGTGTAATGGAATGGAGTAGAGTAGAGTAGAGTAGAGTAAAGCAGACTAGATAAAAGTAGATATTTTAGTTATATAGTTGAACTCGTTCTAATTGGCACATTGAATAACAACCCTCTTGGTATAGAGGGTAGTCCAGAACACAAATACTTAATATTATGTAATAATGTCGTAAAAATGGTGCATATTTAAAGAGACTTAAATTAACTTGGCAGACTTCCGACTTATTCAGGGACAACATAAAAAGTATGCATATCTAAAGAGAGTTAATTGTACTTGGATGATTGGCGTCTGAAGGACATCATGAAAAGTGTACATATCTAAAAGAGAGTTAACTGTATTTGGAGGACTGGCGTCTTATTTTGGGACATATTCATATACGCGGACGTATACATATTTAAACAGAGTTAATTGTACTTGAAGGCCTGGCGTCTAAAGGACATCATGAAAAGTATGCATATCTAAAGAGAGTTAACTATATTTGGAGGACTTTATTCTAGGACACCATGAAAAATTTGCACACCTAAAGAGAGTTAATTAAACTTGGAGGACTTTATTCCAGGACATCATGAAAAGTAATGCATATCTAAAGAAATTTAATTGTACTTGGATGACTATTCTGGAAGATCGTGAAAAATGTGCACATATTGAAGGACTGGCGTCTAAAGAACACCATGAAAAGTATGCATATCTATAGAGAGTTAATTGTACTTGGATGACTGGCGTCTTGTTTTGAGACATCATGAAAAGTATATACATATTTAAAGATAGTTAATTGCACTTGGAGAACTTTAATCGGTGGCATCATGAAAAGTATGCAGATCTAAAGAGAGTCAGCTGTACTTGGAGAACTTTATTCCGGAATATATATTTTTTTTAAATATACATACATGTATCTAAAGAGGGTTAACTGTACTTGGATGACTTTATTCTGGGACACCATGAAAACGTTGCAGTTCTAAAGAGAGTTAATTAAATTTGGAGGACTTAATTCTGGGACATCATGAAAACGTTGCAGTTCTAAAGAGAGTTAATTAAATTTGGAGGACTTTATTCTAGGACATCATGAAAAGTGTGCATGTCTAAAGAGAGTTCATTGTACTTTGTGGAATAACATCTTATTCCAGGACATCTTTATATCTTGCAACTTGTTCAAACTGAAAACAAAACCCGCCTGTAGATTTGTTTTGGGTTTTTTTGGGGGGTTTTTTTGGTCTGTTAATATAGATGGAAATACTCTCGCTTGGCCTTGTTACCACTTTATCTCCCCTTTATCATCCGTCTGTTCGGTTGAGAATTACTTCTTCAAATAACTCCTCCAAGCTGTACTACCGTATTGCTACTGAAGTCGCACAAAAACGTCGTGTGTTTAGGCTTTTCATCGTCAAGACGTTTTGCGACCCGATCATTAGATTATCTCCCCTGACGTCGGCAGATCGACAAATGAACACCGTGTTTATCTAATTACCTCCCGTGCCATGATCTCCACTCTCCGAGGGCTATTGATCAAACCAGTCACGTGATTAGCTGTGCGTGGACAAGCTATATTGACATTTGCTTGGATCTACTGCAGGAGGTAGCGCGCGAGTCAAGCTGTACCCAGGTAAGACAAATATTACCTATTTCAGTATTGGTTAACATGATGGGTTTCCATATTTTAAACTTGGTAAGGAAAGCATTTCTTTCTAAAACGTGCATTACTGGTGTGTTGTTGCAACAGTAAATTTGTTAAAACTTCTTATTTTAATTTTCTAAACTAGAGTTTAACAAAAAAAATAGCTGGACTGGCGGTACTTACGGGCGAATTAAAGTTATTAAACTTACTTAAGAAAGTTTATACCTTTTCAGTTGCCATATACATTGGAGCTATTAAAAGCACCAGGATGATTAGAAACTCATTTGAGCTGTCAAAACTGGTAAAATTAGCAAAAGTTCAAACTACCTTATTTTAACGTTGAAAAAAGCAGTAATAGCCGAAAATATTCTATAATACTTAATAACGTGGATGAGTGCCTTTGGGCGATTCTGTTTAGAAGCCAAACAGTGTGTAAAGCTATCTCAAAAAGCTTTTAAAAAAAAGAGAGAAAAAAAAAGGACATATTTAAGACTACCAATAGCGAGATGTATTGTTGTTTTAACATCATCGAATTAAAGGTTACCAGGGGTTGCAAACAAAAATGGAACCAATTGTCTTTAAATCGTACAAGCATCTGCCCCTATAAGATGCTATGCTAAATATCTGTGTTTAAACGTTTTTCTGCCTATGGTCACGGAATGTAGATATACTGGTCAATGGCTAATAGTGGTATCTTAATCAGCGCATCTAGTGTCACTGTGTGCAGGAGGAGGCTAAATTCCAAAGACGATCCGGTCGAGATGGATGATATTACTCGTATCAGCCGAGATGGATGATATTACTCGTATCAGTCGAGATAGATGATATTACTCGTATCAGTATATAGTTTACTCACGTGCTGTTTTGCTTTTCTCTGTTTTTATTAGCACTTTGCCAATGTTAAATGTATTTTTAAACAAAATGGACTTTAAAATATATTAATTTTTAATGTAGCAGCACACTTTCCTTCCTTTTTTCTCCTTCGAATTTTATTTTATTTCTTCCCAATCCGGGTGTTCCTTTTATCGTTTGCCTTCAATTGCTGTCCATCGTCATATACCAGTGCTTGTCTTTCCACCTGGGGCAGATGTTTCACTCTTCTGGCCATCCTATCAGTCATCTATCATTACTTATCAGATTTAGTTGTGGACCTAGTCCGACCGTTAAAAACATCTACAGTGAAACCTCTCAAAACCGGAATTACCTCAAAACCGAACGTTTTTTGCGGCCCCCTTCTAAATATCTGTACAGAATAGAACCTCTCTAAACCGGATACCTCTTGAAAGGGTGTCCGTCTGGTTTAGAGGAGTTTATCTGTAACACTAATAAGTCGGTCACTCTTTTAAAAACTGATAGAAAGCTTATTCGTGTCTCTTTCTCGGGTGGCTTTGCTCCCCTACCCAATTCCCCATAGCATTGCGCCACTGCTATAAGTAAGTAATTTGAAGTGTGTATTGAGATATTTATAAGGGTCGTTTGGCGTGGCGTTAGTATGGAACACAAAAACACTTTGGCGTGGCGCGAGTATGGAACGCAAAAACAGACGCATCAAAAAGTCTATTCTATGGTTATCTATATAGCAGTTACTGTGTTTCCCTGTATGGTATGGTATAGACATTAATGTGCACATTCAGAGCAAGCTGTTTAGCGCACGCCTGTCATGGGCACAGGTGCCGGCCTTGGTCGGCTCCTCCGTCGAGGACAGGAAAGGGTTGGGGTGGGTGGGAGAAGGGTCTGCCTGCACTGACAGGTGCAAGAGAGCACCAACAGCTCGACTGCGGTCGGTGACAGGCGTGGGCTTGGTTTTGGTGCTGTGGAATTTGTAATGTCCAGTAGGATTAATGCCAAAAAGAAAAAGCTGCGCAATTTGAATGAAGGAAATTTGGCGCATTTTTTAATTGGAAAGGGGGAGCTATATATGTTTTGGAACTTAGTTTTCCGAGTGTAGCTCGTTACAAGGACCTATTTGGTGTTGATATGTCTCTCTAGATTGCTCATAGGGGCCCTTATAAGGGCCTGATCTATTCAGATCGTGGATCTCCCCCTGGTCGAATCGCTGGCCATGCCAGGGATAAGACCAGGGGGGACATGCCTGAACCCTAGTGGATATAGCATGTAAAAACTGGTCTGAAATCTGAAATCAGATCGTGGCATAACAACCCAGGAGAGACTCGGTAGCATTTGTGTTTCCCTGTGAGCGGCGTCGTTTTTTGTAAAAGCGCCCGCGCCGCGTCAAAAACTGCGAACATGAAAAACGGCGTTAAGATCCGTAACTAGCCTGAAATAACACTTAACCACTCTTAAACAGCATCGCATCTTCCTTGCAAGTCTTTTCGTGTTGTACTGCGAGATCGCAAAGTTGAGATAGTTTAGGGACGTATGCACCTGGGGCCTACTTCACAAAGGTCTCTTGGGCTCTGCTAGACAACAAAGCATCCTCTTTGCAAGTCTTTTAGCATTGCACTGCGAGATCGCAAAGTTGCGAGAGTTTAGTGAATTAGGCACCAGGAGAGTAATACTATTAATGGGTTTTCCCCAGGTAGGGAAAACTGACACTTCTAAAGTAAAAAAGGCATTATTGTGTATTTCGTAGATCCTATGACTGCGAGTAATAATTGTATGTCTAAAGAGCGTTAATTGACATCATTGTACTCCATGGGCTTTGGGTTTAATGGAACATTTTGACATTTCAATTTGGTTTCATGTCTGTATCTAATTAAGATTCAAGCACCTCTGCTCAGCTCTAATCGCTACCTGTCCAAGATATGGGTTAATAGTTATGCTAGGATCAAACTACCAACTGCCAACATAAAGTTGGCCAACTCGACGCTTGCGTTGTAATTTCTCCAACTCCCGATTTACAACGGGTGCGCTCAGAATAACTACTAATGGGTTATACGACGAGAATCGAGTGACAAGAACGCCAAGACTAGCAACAGGCTAGTGTAGAAGTCGTGACAGCCGAAAGTTGGCCACGTTGTGCTGGGAGTTGGTAGTCTGATACTAGCATTAGTTATTAGTGGATAATGAAAGAGAATTCGAAGTAGTGGCCTTACACATTCCCATTGAGTCGGTAATGTGATGCGAACCCAGTACCTACCAGACTTAAGACCGCTGGCTTAACCAATACACTGCAAACTGTAAACTGCAAACATCGTGGTCTGTGTGTTTATATGCATGGAAACAGCCGTTCAGTATCTATTTCTGGTCCATTGTTGATAGACGACGATATATGCGTGATCAACAGATGTCATTCTGCACACCTAATTAGTATCGTGTTTGAAAAGGATCGGTGGCGTAGTGGTTAAGCCTTCAGACTACAGGCTAGTAGGTACAGGGTTCGCAGCCCGGTACCGGCTCCAACCCAGAGCGAGTTATTAAGGGCTCAATGGATAGGTGTAAGGCCACTACACCCTCTTCTCTCTCACTAACCACTAACCAACTAACAACTAACCCACTGTCCTAGACAGACAGCCCAGATAGCTGAGGTGTGTGCCCAGGACAGCGTGCTTGAACCTTAATTGGATATAAGCACGAAAATAAGTTGAAATGAAATGAACGAAAAGGAACAAATAAAACACCCAACCGCTGACCGCGTGCGCTATTAATATTATTATTTGCCAGCGCGTGCACACTGAACGTTTGCTACAACGCTCTGTCAGCACGAGCAATATTCAGCCCGGTCCTAGAGTTTCCGCTCGAAGGTTGCAGGTTCTAATAGACGAAATCAATTCCTATTGCCGATAATGTTAACGTTTACTAATAAAACTGATATAAGCAGCGTATCAACACACCCAGGAAGTACAGCAATAAAAGGTGTGGCACTTCACATCTAATCTACCTGCAAGAAAATTGCAGTTCCATTTTTGGGGGTACCCCGCATTAGTTTCAACCTCTTGTATATACTGCATAACAACTGTATAACAAATAAAAGTGTATTTATTTGTTGTCAATGGATAATAGTATTTGCACAAATAATCAATATCACATATTACTACCAATCACACCCACAGTTGCGTTTACTCCGTAAATATTTGAACTTTGACACGGAACTCTCATCTTTGGTACTAATGCAACCTGCACACCGCCGCTATTTGCGTTATTTAACGTCTATTAAAGGGATGGATAGCTTTAATGATTTAAAAATATTATTTAAAGCAATAAAGAACTTGAACTTGACGTTAAAGTCTCAGACTCTATTACAGACTTGAGTCTAGACTTTAAAAAAAGGTTTTATAAGAACCAAACTTAGTGCTGCTTTCCTTTCTGACATTAACTCCGAACAGACGGACACGACATTTGTATTCTAGACACAAGACAAAGTAGATGGCTAAAAGCTTGGAAGTGGCGTGTCATCGTTAGCATCAGTCAGCAGACAGGGTTGTTAAGCGGGGTAAGACACGGGATTAGGTTAGACTAGTCGAGTAATTGTCATGTTACACCGTGTAACATCTTGCTTGCAAGGTGTCCGGTTCACGTACTGTAAATACACTTAGTGTATCTCTAAAAGGAGAAAGCAATACAACTTCGTCACTGGGTGAAATTCGGTTCTGTTTCATATTTCCCCTGCCCTAATAGAGTGACGTATGTTGTAACAGACATATTTGATTTATTAGTAGGCGATTCTGATGACAAAGTATATACCTATATTTCTGACTATTATAATTATACAGAAGTAGGTTTTGTTATAGCGAGTTTAAAAGTTTATTCTGAAAAGGGGTGTATCTCAGTTGCTGTGCACTCGCCTGACCCGTATCCTTCCCCCATTAGTGGACATACCCACTAGAGGTTCTAGTTTCAAGCAATGCTTCACAAGATATATTTCAATATCCGTGGTATGCGCTACCATGTCTGTGGGAATGTGTAATGGATTGTTTTCTTCTTTCGCTCTTTGACTCAAGAATTCCACTTGCCACATGCCAGACCCACAACAACCATTAATTAAATGTGCCGCGCGCTGTTACGTATCATATGCTCTGCAATTGCGTTTATCGCTGCCTTTTGTTTAATTCCTTAACGAGAGAACAGTTAAGACCTTGTTTTGAATTTGTTTTTATTTTTTGTTCGGGTTTTTGTTTTTTTAGGAAACTGGTGTGGTTAATAATTGCTCCCCCGACTTAGATTATAGGGAGCTATTTAAGATATTGCCATGTTGATACCATATATGCATTAACTTTGTAAGCAAAGGAGCTAAAACTAGTTTTAGGCAAGTGATGGTGATTGTCAATGACAGCTCCCCCTAAAGGGCGATGTCGGCAGTTATCGTGGTCAGTCCAACGAATGCTGATTTAACGTAGTAAACCACAGGCATGATGAAGATGACATCAGGTGTTCGTCAGAATTGAGCATATCCTGTGGTACCCGTCATGCGCTCTACCCAGGGCCGTAGTTAGCGGGGGGTGGGGGGCGGGGCAGAAAAAAATCCGGAATTGTTTTTAAGAAACTTAAAGAAAATTCTCTTATTACCGTTTCAGGAGTTTTAGACTATTAACTGCTCAGTTGCCCCCCTCCCCCCCCTCCCCCCAACAAAAAATCCTGCTACCTGTAGTCAAGTTCGTTGCCTCCCAACAATTGGGTTTCCCTTTAAAGATCCAGAAATACTATCTTTGTACCATTTATGAGCCTAAGCATTCTGCAGCTTCTACGATACATTATAGCTTGTTAATTATATGACGATTTTAATCATTGTCAGACCTTGCCGTTTTCTGGCTGCTCATCTCTCACCTGAGTCTAGGCCAAAGAGAATACTATTTAGCTCCTCTTAGTATGTGAATTTATATGGTATCAGTATGGTAATATCTTAAAGGGTTCCCCATAATCTAAGTTGGGGTAACAATTAACAACACCCCACGTTGTTTTCATGTCCAGGTCTGCATTTCATTTTGGCTCAGCAGTTATTTTATCAGGCTTCAGATTTGTAGATGTCTCAAGGTCTACACAACTACAGAAGAAATCCTCACCGGGCATCCGCTACATATGCTATTACGAATGACTATGTTTACTGACACAAACACACACACACACACACACACACACACACACACACACACATAATAAACAGTTTGGAAAGAAATGGCGTTACAATATAGACAGTTACTTATGCACAGGTGAAACTCAGAACTGTTTTTGGGAATAATCAAAGCATAAATAAAATATGCTGTTATCGTTAGACAGCAGGCAGAAAAATAATAAACGGTAATTAAATGGCGTGCGGTCAGCGTAGCAGTACAGATTGGCAGATTAGCGTCGGGTAGCAGATGATGCGGGCAATAGTAACAGGAACACATAGTGACCAGAGTGTTTCATAAATTACTCTGTGTTTACCTTCAACATCTCCAGTGCGTTATCGGGTTGTCTTGCTAATGCTTGTTAAAAGGGCTTTTATCGGACAGATGTTTACACTAAATACTTTCCAAGTTAGAACCTTTTGTACATTCCAGTCTCGTTAATGCGAAGAGCCGAGATAAAACAAAATATCAACAATCAACACACCACTATTTAAGGTGCAATCTCATTGCTGTACATCCCCGTCGCCGTGTGCGGGTTTGTTGGGTGCGTATGAACATCATTCAGCACCGAGAGAGAGAGAGAGAGAGAGAGAGAGAGATAGAGAGAGAGAGAGGGGGGGGGGGGAGAAGAGAGAGATACAGAGAAAGAGACAGACAGAGACAGACATATAGACAGAGAGAGAGAAAGAGACAGAGAGAGAGACAGAGAGAAGGGAGCACAGAGAGAAACAGAGAGAGAAACACGCACACACAGAGAGAAAGAGAGAGATAGAGACAGTGAGAGCGAGAGAGGGAGGGAGAGGAGACAGAGAGAGATACAGAGAAAGAGAGAGACAGATAGACAGACCGAGAGACAGAGACAGAGAGAAGAGAGCACAAAGAACAAAAGGAAGAAAAACACGCACGCACACAGAGAGAGAGAGAGAGAGAGAGAGAGAGAGAGAGAGAGAGAGAGAGAGAGAGAGAGAGAGAGAGAGAGAGAGAGAGAACCTAGAGGAGAACACTATTTCACAGCGCAGCCAGAGAATGTGTCTACAGAGGTGGTCCAATCCTAAGGCGCCAGTACCCTAGGCCAGTGCCCTACTGACTGAGCTAGATTCCGCCACGGTCTTAGAACAAAACAGATTTCCATGGACATTTATATTTTCCATAAATATGGCAATTAAAAAAAAAAAAATTAAAAAAATTACCAGTTACTTTTTCTAAGAGGTCGATGACCACTTGCATGTGGCTACACACCACACCTGTTCCACGCACGTCCAAGCCTCGGACCGGAGATTGAGTCACGTGACCGACCTGTCAAGCAGTCAAGTGGTCAATTAGCTCCAACCCATTTACAATAAGACTCGATCATTTTTTAAATTACTGCATGTTTGCGTTGACATCGCCAGTCTCTTATCAAGCCAATTTATGTGGCCCTTGCCGGTTGCTCGTGTCACTTCCCGATATTTCGTTGTGTCCGAAGACACCGCTAATCTGACGTTAACGACTGACGTAGCGTGATGCTTGGATTGTCGAATCGAAGCAAGACGTGATGTGTCGTTATTCTGTAAAAATAATCAAGTACAGCAAAATGATAATTACATATGTGTATAATACGCGTCTCCAATTAGCGTAATATGCATAATAATTAGGGGAGATGCGTCTTATACGTATAATAGTAACCGGGGAAGAGCAAATCATAGGTATAATAACAACCAGGCCATGGCTATTTTGGGGGTCTTTATTAAAGTAATGCTGTAGATTATGAGTTGGGCGGAATTTAGTTCAGTATTTTGAAGGAAGGAAGGAAATGTTTTATTTAACGATGCACTCAACACATTTTTATTTACGGTTGTATGGCGTCGTACATATGGTTAAGGACTACGCAGATATTTAGAGAGGAAACCCGATGTCGCCATTCACGGGCTACTCTTTTCGATTGACAGCAAGGGATTTTTTATATGCACCATCCCACAGACAGGATAGTACATACCACGGCCTTTGTTACACCAGTTGTGGAGCACTGGCTGAAACGAGAAATAGCCCAATGGACCCACCGACGGGGATCGATCCTAGATCGATCGCGCATCAGGCGAGCGCTATAGCACTGAGCTATGTCGCGCCCCTCTCAATCTGTTGAGTGCTCGCTCGAGGTGCTTACGTCTGAGGATCGAACCACCACGGTAGATCCATTCAAGTGATTGGAGTTTTATTCTCGTTCCACCCAGTGCACCACAACTGGTGAAATGCCGTGGTATGTACTTTCCTGTTTGTGGGAAAGTGTATATGAAAGATCCCTTGCATTCGGGAAAAATGTAGCGGGTTTCCTCTGATGACTACGTGTCAGAATTAACAAATATTTGACATCCAATAGCCGATGATTAATTAAACAATGTGATCTAGTGGTGTCGTTCAACAAAACAAACAAGCTTTAGTAGTTGTTATTACTATGGACTCGGCACCTAAAAGACTCAGCCCTGTCTATGATGTGCTGCATACAAAAGACCCTTGCTCTAATTGGAAAGAGAAACCCATTGCGTGACGGCAGCGGGTTTCCTCCTCATTATCTGTGTGATCCTTGACCATGTGACCGACGCCGCAATTAACATGTGTTGAGTGCGTCATTATATAAAAGATTCATTCTTTCCTTACTAAGTAACTATATGAAGTAACGTGAAGCTAAATAGGAAAAAAGAGCAGAATGGTGTTTGTTAATTAAAGATCGCCTTACTTATAGGAATCGTTTTCAGGTAGTGCCATTGACAAAACGTCAAACAACAAAACATATCCATCATACTCGATCATCAGTGCCTTGGCCATATGTCCTAACAGAACTTGAGATTGATGTATTTTACTTAAAACTGTTTTCCACACCATGTATCTACAAAACATATGCATGCAAATTGCATTTACGATTTTACACAACGATAAATGTATTGTAGAAATATAATGTACACACAGGCCGTGATGTGTGCTATCATGTCTGTAGGATGGTGCATATAAAATCCCCATTGAAAAATGTAGCGGGTTTCCTCTCTAAGACTATATGTCAAAATTACCAAATGTTTTGTTTGTAGCATCAGTGTTAACGGGTGGTGATACTTGTTCCACATCCCCGGGTTTCCTCTCTAAAGCTACAGGTAAAAATTACCAACTGTTTGACATTAAATAGCCGATGATTAACAAATCAATGTGCTCTAGTGGTGTCGTCAAACAAAATAAACTTTGACTTTAACTTTGATCACACATTCCCGTGTGTGAGATGATTAAGGAGAAAATTAGATTAACCCTTGTTAGCCGGCCGCCTATGATGCCGTCAATTAATCAGATTTGCGATATTCCGGACAGCGATGTTAATTTAAACTAGTAAACTATAGCACTGTACGACGTAAGTGCATTTCTAGTCGGTCATAATGATTTGCAGTGACAGAATCTTGCGTTATGCGCTAACAGAGAAATGCGTTATGTCTTAACGGTGAAATGCGCAGAGAAGAATGCAGTGCACTGCAAGGGAGGTCAACCAGTCCCCATGGTGCAGTGGCTAGACCAGCGGGTTCGTATCCCTGTACCAACACACCATTTTGTTTCCCCACCTTTGTCTCTGAGGTAATCTCTCTCTCTCTCTCTCTCTCTCTCTCTCTCTCTCTCTCTCTCTCTCTCTCTCTCTCTCTCTCTCTCTCTCTCTCTCCCTGTCTTCCTCTCCCTCTCCCCTTCCCCTCTTTTTCTGCTAGGAAGAAAGCTTAGTGATCCACATCCCTTTCTTTTCTTCCACAGCAACATTATCGACGTTTTGTATACAATATCTTAAAAATCTGGTTGCTCTAACCTGTGTGGTTCATTCTTTCTGTCTCAATACAATACCAACTTCAACAACTTGTCTGCAGTGCATTTTTTGCTAAGAAAGGGAGAACAGCGACCGATCCGTTCCACTAAGTTAAACGTTTCTTTTGTTTAACAACACCACTAGAGCACATTGATTAATTAATTATCGGCTATTGGATTTCAAACCTTTGGTAATTGTGACACGTAGTCATCAGAGGAATACCGCTACAATTGTCCTAATGCAGCAAGGGATCTTTTACATGCACTTACGACAGACAGGAAAGCACATGCACTGTTTGGAAAGAGGAAAAAAAAACAATCTGTTGAATGGATCCACCGATGTGGTTCGACGTTTTACGTGAAAACACTTAGTTAAAATATAAGTGTAAGGAGCAAGGGACAACTACATTCACAGCGGGTTTTTTCGATTTATTATTATTATTACTACATGTACGTTTAGATGGTTGGTAGCATTACACTAGGCTTTCCGCCCACCCCAACCCACCCAAATAAAAAAAACATACGATCGCCGTAGAGATACCGATCCCTCACTATCCGAGTCTATATACACGGCCGCCGTGTATATAGCCACTTCTGTGTTTAATGACAAGGATGGCGACGTCCATTGCGGTTGTATTTTTATAATTCACTTTTGTACGCAATATTTAAGTCGATGTGTGGTCGGTATCAAATAAAAAGCTACTTTTCTATATACAGGATGGTACATACCACGGCCTTTTGTGTACCAGTCGTGGGGCACTGGTTGAGACGATGAAAAAAACCTGGATCCATTGAGAATAATTTGTTTTTCCCCCGATCAGTACCAAGGGTGATTACACAGAATAAAACCTATGGATTATTAACAAAACGCCTACAACAACGTCTGTGGTATTTTTTATCTTCCAGTTAATACTACCTCCCTTATCTATATCATCTTGTAACATTTTTTTTCTACTTGAACGTTTTCATAGAGGAGTCTGATGTATCAACGTATGTCTTGAGCTACTTCATTGATAAAAAAAAGTGTGCTACTAATTAAATCTAGAAAATACTAGTCACTGAATAAAGTCGAGATTTTATTATATCCGTCGTCTTTATCTAACAAGGTTTTATTTTTCACCAACGTTGTTAACAGAAATTGTGGACAAACATTCAGGTGTTTCCGGAGTGTGGGGGCATATTTGTTAACATAAAGATATTTAATCTAAAAGTCATGGTTTTAATTAACTCACTATTAAAATATAGTTACGCTCGTACCTAGGTGAGGTGAATGTGTGTGTGTGTGTGTGTGTGTGTGTGTGTGTGTGTGTGTGAGTTGTCAGAGGAAGAAAGTGTCATGTATGTGGATGTGGATGTGGTTATGTATATATTATATTAGTTCATTGTTACTTTGTTCTATTGGGAACGGGGGGGGGGTGGGGGTGGGGGCGGAAGTAGCTCTGTGGTATAGCGCTCATCTGATGTGCGGTCGGTCTAAGATCGCTCCCCGTGTGTGGCTCATTGGGCTATTTCTCGTTCTAGTCAGTGCACCACAAGTTGTCTATCAAAGACCGTGGTATGTGCTATCCTGCCTGTGGGATAATGCATATAAACGACCCCTTGCCACTAATGGAAACATATAGCGGGTTTCCTCTCTTAAGTTTATATATCATAATTACCAAAAATTTTGATACCCAATAAGCCGATAATGAATAAATCAATGTGCCCTATGTTGTGTTTTTACATTTTAGTTTAATTGGCAATAACTTATTCTAACATGAATGATTTTCAAATGTCTAACATTTAATAACTAAACCCACAAATATTGTCTTAACCAATTGCTGATTAACTTCTCCCATTTATCAAATTTATGTTTTTTATTAAGGGAAGGAAGGCGTCACTTTTTTTACTTTTTCAATTTTAGATAGTTCAAAGTTTGTTTTGTTTAACGACACTACTAGATCATATTGATTAATTAATCATCGGCTATTGGATGTCAAACATTTGGTAATTCTGACACGTAGTCATCAGAGGAAACCTGCTACACTTTTCCATTAGTAGCAAGAAATATTTTATATGCACTTTCCCACAGACAGGACAGCACATACCACGGCCTTTGACCAGTTGCACTGGTTGGGACGTGAAAAAAACACAAACAGTTAAATGGATTCACCGAAGTGTTTCGATCCTGCGACACAAGCACATCAGGCGACTGAGCCTAATCCCGCCCATCAATTTTAGATAGTGTTTGTGGCAATAGTAGAACTATCGCCATTTTGGGGGTTTTGTTTTCGTTTTAAACCAGTACAGCACTACTAGTGTATCAAAGGCTGAGCTGTATGTTATTCTGCCGTGGGGTGGGGGGGGGGGGGGTGGGGGGTGCATGTAAAAGGCCCATTGCTGTCAAATAACAAGAATACATATGGTGGCATCGGTAGACCAAGTGTTGCATTTACCATATCTAAGAGCCCTAAATGTAATAGGTAAAGTTTGACATCGTAGGGTTGGTAAATAATATCCCTTTCCTTTCTCTATGCTCGAACATTTCCAAAAACGAAACCCTGTATTATAAAGACGATCATACAAAAAAAACCCAACAGATATACATTCGTAACATGTCTAGTTTGCATGTTAACATTAATGAAATCTGGTTGTGATATCCTGTAACATTTCATCAAATCACACGACTTTTCGTAATCTCTTTGGTCTAATGATCCGTTTGGTTGACACGTGGATGTTTGTCGATTATTTACATGGACATGTATTTTACTTTCAGCTGGACAATGTATCATTTCGATTATCAACTGCTTACCTTTTTGTGGGTGGTATACTATTATGGTATTTGCAACATTTGGTCGTCGTACGAAGTTGCTTCTTTACACTTTATAATATATGTTTCAGTGCAGGAATTGAGAGAACATGCAATTCATTTTGAGTGGGATGTGGAACAAGTCTCGCCATCCGTTAACGCCGATACCAAAAACTAATTACACATAACAACCACCAACCTCTTAGTTATCGTATTTATTTAGTTAGTTAGTTAGTTAGTTAGTTAGTTAGTGCCTCATACGAGAATACCCGAGAATACCCGTGAATACCCGAGAAAACCCGATTGCATCGCAACCAATGAAATCATTGTTTGTTTTGTCGCAATCGTCTATCCTCCTACGAGTCAATCGTATTGTGTGGCGTAGCCTTTAGCCACTATGCCATCTTATTATACATTTCAACTTATTTTCGTAGGTTCAAGCAAGCTGTCCTGGTCACATACCTCAGCTATCTGGGCTGTCTGTCCAGGACAGTGGGTTAGTGATTAGTTGTTAGTGAGAAAGAATTCGATGTAGTGGTTTTACGCCTACCCATTGAATCGGTAACGGGATGCGAACCCAGTACCTACCAGCCATAAGACCGTGGCTTAACCATTACATAATGGTCTTACACCTACCTTACACCTTAAAACTCGCTGTGGGTGGGAGCCGGTACCTGGACACGAACGCAGTACCTATCAGCCTTATGCCCGATTGCCTAACCACTACACCACCGAAAAATAAACATTTACGTGCAATACACCGAGTCCCGGATCCGATCTCTGGCTATCCAGAGGCGGAAGCCGGGGCGGACATGCTCGAAAGCTGCGTGGTATATGAGCAAAGAAAGAAATGTTTTATTTAACGACGCACTCAACACATTTTATTGGTATATGAGCATGACAAAATTATCCGCTCCGCTCCGCAATACATGGTTCTGTTTACATTTAAAATGGTACATGTAATACAAGTATCGTTATTTACACGTAATGTGATTCTTTTTATTATCCTTCAGTTGTTATGCGTGTTTTATTTCGGGCTGTTTTAGACATTACCATGGACAATGCAGAGAGAAAAAACCCGGTTACTTTTTTTTATGCCTGCGGGGCCTACTCAGAATAATTTTACAGCTGTTTTTTTATAGCGTTTGATCTGCATACAAGCAGTTCAAAGGGACGATTTAAAAAAAAAAAAACGCTGATAATTGTAATGCATGCCGTGTATTACATCCATCTAAAACACATTATGTGGATAATAGATGATTATCTTGTTTTGTTGATAGTAGATATTAAAACATTACCTCCCACCCCCTTGACCGGCTTCGGTGGCGTCGTGGTGGGCCATCGGTCTACAGACTGGCAGGTACTGGGTTCGGATCCCAATCGAGGCATGGGATTTTTAATCCAGATACCGACTCCAAACCCTGAGTGAGTGCTCCGCAAGGCTCATTGGGTAGGTGTAAACCACTTGCACCGACCAGTGATCCATAACTGGTTCAACAAAGGCCATGGCTTGTGCTATCCTGCCTGTGGGAAGCGCAAATAAAAGATCCCTTGCTGCTAATCGGAAAGGGTAGCCCATGTAGTGGCGACAGCGGGTTTCCTCTCAAACACTGTGTGGTCCTTAATCATATGTCTGACGCCATATAACCGTAAATAAAATGTGTTGAGTTCGTCGTTAAATAAAACATTTCTTTCTTTCTTTCCCACCCCCGTACACTAATGTAAAGAATGGTCATAACGTTCTACCGTAGATCTACAGTCGAACCAAGATATAAACAGCCGTTACTTGGTGCATTTTCAGATATACACTGCAAAGAATGAAAGAAAGTTTGTTTTGTTTAACGACACCACTAAAGCACATTGATTTATTAATCATCGGCTATTGGATGTCAGACATTTGGTGATTTTGACATATAGTCTTAGAGAGGAAACCGCAATATTTTTTCATTAGTAGTAAGGTATCTTTTATATGCACTATACATACATACATATATGCCTGGATAGTTCAGGACGCATCGTGGTTAGTCAGCAATTTGCGGGTGATTCCGTGCCATAGGTTCGAGTACCCTGCGCCAGTGCGTTAATATCTATGTATGTAACAGTCCACCTGGATATACATACAATATATAGATATTCATACATCAATACATACACACACGCACGCTGGCACGAACGCACTCACGCACGCACGCACAGACAAAATAGCTTGTGCTCAGTCGCACTTCACCGCACCCTACACCCACCCATCCTTACTGCGACTTTCGGTTCTGTTGGGAAGCTCTCTACAAAGGTTTCGGTGTATTTGGTTAGTGTGATAAGACACCGATTGAGACAGGTGAGTTAATTAGTGAATTCTTATCTACCAAGTGGGTCTGGCTCGTGCGCTGACGTGTTCCTAATGATGTCGCATGTGACGGCAACACCCCCAACACGACATATCGTGAGATATTTGTCAAATTCTATTGTTGCTGAACATCATGCGCAAAATACTCGACAGGCAAAGTGGTTTAACATAACAACCCTGGAATTTTCTCAGTTGTCATTGTCCATGAAAATCATATATACAGTTTGAAAGCAAATGTTGGCAAGGTATAACAAAACGTCGTTATTACCGGTATGTGCTTGTTTCTGTGCGTGCGTGCGTGCGTATTTGTTAAATGCACATTTAGAACTCATTCTCATGGAAAAGTTAAAATTTGTTTTGTTTAACGACACCACAAAAGCACATTGATTTATTAAGCATCGGCTGTTGGATGTCAAATATTTGGTAATTTTGACATATAGTCTTAGAGGGGAAAGCCGCTACATATTTCCATTAGTACCAAGGGCTCTTTTATATGCACCATCCCACAGACAGGATAGCACTGACCAGACCATGTGAAAATTACGTTTCATAATGACGAACTCTTGGACAATGAATCGCCGATGTTTATATATGCATCATCCCACAGACAGGATAGCACTGACCAGACCATGTGGAAATTACGTTTCATAATGACGAACTCTTGGACAATGAATCGCCGATGTTTATATATGCACCATCCCACAGACAGGGTAGCACTGACCAGACCATGTGGAAATTACGTTTCATAATGACGAACTCTTGGACAATGAATCGCCGATGTTTATATATGCACCATCCCACAGACAGGATAGCACTGACCAGACCATGTGGAAATTACGTTTCATAATGACGAACTCTTGGACAATGAATCGCCGATGTTTATATATGCACCATCCCACAGACAGGATAGCACTGACCAGACCATGTGGAAATTACGTTTCATAATGACGAACTCTTGGACAATGAATCGCCGATGTTTATATATGCACCATCCCACAGACAGGATAGCACTGACCAGACCATGTGGAAATTACGTTTCATAATGACGAACTCTTGGACAATGAATCGCCGATGTTTATATATGCACCATCCCACAGACAGGATAGCACTGACCAGACCATGTGGAAATTACGTTTCATAATGACGAACTCTTGGACAATGAATCGCCGATGTTTAATTAAGCAATGTGCTCTAGTCGGGCGTTAAATAAAACAAACGTTTCGTGCACATCACATTTTGTAACACATTTATTATCTTTAATATGCTGTTGTTTTGACATCAGTTACGTTTTATGAATTGCTATACAGTAAAGTACACTTATAACGAACATGCTTACAACGAACTACTGAAAAGAACGAACATAACGTTAATGGCCAACCTATGCAAATGTGTACAACGAACTACTGCTATATCATAGTCCATTCCGCTTCGTTATAAGAGTATTTACTGTAATTACAGAAAGGGACTTCAAAAGCAGGGATTGGTCCTGGCGTTGATAACAACGTTTTAATTTCCCTCAGATTTCGATTATAACCACAAAAATGTCTAATAAATGATGTAATTTGTTTTGTAATAAAGTCTTGAACACAAACAAGTGGGAAGCCTACCCACGCGCATGCTCTAACCAGCAAACTAGTTAATTCTACGACTTCTCTTCTCTAGAGGAAGACTTACTTATGTTTGTTAATCACAAACACACCGACACAGTGAGATTACAACTTACCTCAAGGTTTCATTTTGTTTACTCATGAGTGAAAAGTGGAAAATTCCATTATAGATTTTAATCCCTTTCGATCCAATCATGAGCATGAACCAGTATCAAGACGAATACATAAACATCAGCGACTGCAAATAGTCAAGACTCAAAAGAAAAAGATTTAAAAAAACACTGCTGCTACATCTAGGATGATTCTTTTAAATACATTTGATTTGTTTGACGACACCACTAGAGCACATTGTTTTATTAATCATCGGATATTGGATGTCAAACATTTGGTAATTCTGAAACATAGTCATCAGAGGAAACTCTCTACATGTTTCATGAGTAGCAAGGAATGTTTTATATGCACCGTCCCACAGACAGGATAGTACATACCACTGCCTTTGTTACACCAGCTGTGGAGCACTGGCTGGAACGAGAAATAGCTCAATGGGGCCCCCCAGGTTCATGCTTTGAGGAGGTGTTGGCATCTGTGATTTCAAATCAAGATTTCATAATCATTCTTCGTTGTAATCTTCATAATTATTATACATGTCGTCATTATTAATATCATCATCGCCATCATTCCCATCATCATCATCATCAAAATCATCATCAACATCATCATGATCATCAACATTATCATCATTATCATATCCATCACCATTATCATTTTTCATTTACAAAGACAAGTGGTACGAAGTTAGGGCTTTGTTTTGTTTAACAACACCACTAGAGTGACTGATTAATGGTTAGCTTCAAAGTAAACCCTCTACATTTTTCCATCAGCGGCAAGGGATCGTTTGCATGTACTTTCCCCACAAACATGACAGCACATACCACGGACACATGGTAAGAGTTACGGACTGTCTTTTATGAAAAAAAATAGCTGCATTTTTCTAAGGACGTCATACCAGATGGTTGACAGGGTTGTATTTAGACAAAAATAACTAAAGATGAGTAAACAAAATAACCAGAGAACATTAATTATAATATAATGTATTCTTCAGATGGGCAAAAAAAGGGCACTTATAAGTTAAAAGGTCACATTACTCTGGGAGGCAACTGTTCCTGTTCCTCTACCACAGCTCCTACAACCCGGACTGAGAACACTGCAGCTTCTTAATGTCAAATACCGTACGCTGGTTCAACGCTAATAAAGCATGTCCTGGCGTCTTTCGAGCAAGTAAAAAGTCCAGTGCCTATGGTGTTTGCCCAAGACAACATACTTGGACTTTAATTAGATACAAAGCTGGAATCAAATCGAACGAATGAACCTGAATATGTGGGATATCTTGTTTTTGTTTTGTCATCAAGACCGTACCATTTGTAATTCAGCTGGGGCACTGTATTTCACATTCAGAATGTTAAACGTTTGTTTTTGTTTAACCACACCACTAGAGCACATTGATTTATTAATCATCGGTTATTGGATGTCAAATCTTTTGTAATTTTGATACATAGTCCTAGAGAGGAAACCCTCTACATTGTTCTATTAGTAACAAGGTACCTTTTACATGCACCATCACACATACAGGATAGCACACACCACGGCATTTGATATACCAGTCGTGGTGCAGTGATTAGAACAAGAAATAGCTCAATGGGTCACCGACGAGGATCGATCCTAAATCGACCGTGCATCAGGCTAGCGCTTTACCAATGAGCTACGTCCCGCCCTCTAGATTGAGAGAGGTACACCACTTGACCAGTACACAATCGTTCGTGTAGTTCTGTTTTATCTGTTTTACTTTTAGCACTGTCAGTGTACTCGTCTGCTGGGCAACTGAATTACGCCAACGTTTCGCTGTTCTCGGCATGCCGAGGTGTGCTGGTGATGATAGTAGTTCCCAAGCTAAAGGTGGCAATGACGTAGATCAAATCCTGCTGTGCAGTATTATAAAATTTACTTCTACTGTGTCATAAACACGAGCGTCTGCGACATGCAGATGTCATTCTTTTAAATGTACCGGCCTCGGTGGCGTCGTGGTTAGGCCATCGGTCTACATGCCGGTAGGTACTGGGTTCGGATCCCAGTCGAGGCATGGAATTTTTAATCCAGATACCGACTCCAAACCGTGAGTGAGTGCTCCGCAAGGCTCAATGAGTAGGTGTAAACCACTTGCACCGACCAGTGATCCATAACTGGTTCAGCAAAGGCCATGGTTTGTGCTATCCTGCATATGGGAAGCGCAAATAGAAGATTCCTTGCTGCTAATCGGAAAGAGTAGCCCATGTAGTGGCGACAGCGGGTTTCCTCTCAAAATCTGTGTGGTCCTTGACCATGTGTCTGACGCCATATAACCGTAAATAAAATGTGCTGAGTTCGTCGTTAACTAAAACATTTCTTTCATTCTTCTGAATGTGTGATACGTTTTCCCCATATCGTTAATTGGTTCGCACTGTTTTAAAGGAAACCTGTGTACATGTTAAGTTACTGCTATTTGTTGTCTAACGTGGTTATTTCCACATTTGGTGGAGAGAGAGAGAGAGAGAGAGAGAGAGAGAGAGAGAGAGAGAGAGAGAGAGAGAGAGAGAGAGAGAGAGAGAGAGAGAGAGGGAGGGAGGGAGGGAGAGAGAGGAGAGGAGAGAGAGAGAGAGAGAGAGAGAGAGAGAGAGAGAGAGAGAGAGAGAGAGAGAGAGAGAGAGAGAGAGAGAGAGAGAGAGAGAGAGAACCTCAGCAGAAAAGTCTATCACTAAGCTACACCCTTCCCCGTGTTATTCAGATCCTTCTAAGTACAGTACTATATTCTTTCTAAGAATCCGCTTCACGAAATCGATGTTAACGAGTGAGTTCAAAGATGTAAATGACAGGACAATAGCGTATCTAAGGACAATGGTATATCTAAATTAGTATTAGGCTATTCAGTCGTGAGCATGCTGGCAAAATCAGTGCAAGCATGTTCATATTCACTGTGGTCAGCGCTAGTGAGCAACTTTAAGGCCAAGCAAAATACATTTCTGGTCTCTGGTCAATGTGCGCGTCGATTTTGACCGTCGCGTGTAAACATTTCTTATATATATATATTTCCCGCGGTATGACGATTTTTGCTGGACGTTATATGACGTAAAACCGCATTTGGAGCCAAAATGCTATCGCGCATGAACTTGGACGTGCATTCTGACTTCAATTTAAATATGCCCCTTATTTCGGTATCAAATATACCTACCTTTTGTATGCAATCCATTCTTTTTTTTTTAAATTAAAAGGCGCATCGTCGCATTAATTCTGAAACTTTGGTTTGACCCGAGACTGACTTTTCGTTGTTTGTTTTTGCCTAACATTCGCGAACTATTGGACTCTAGTCTTTTGGTTTAACAGGAAGCGTATAAATCTGTCTAGCAGAAGTGTTTGTGCTCGATTTGGCTGAACTTGACTCAGTTGTCCCTCTACTTAGCAAGACAATTAAAGGGACAGATCCTAGTTTGTAAACACTACAGCATATTTTTCACTATTAGAGCCGTAAAATATGATCATTAAAATCAAACATTACTTATATTTTATTCTTAATATTATCCATTTTCGTAGAACCGAAGTGTTTTGGTCATCCTGGTGTTTCTAATGCCAAAAATAGCACGTGCGTCTGAGAAGCAGCGGTTTATTGATTCGAGTCCCAGTTTGGAGCTCGACGCGGTAAGACGTGGTTGTTTCGCTTGTGCATACTGCACGTGCTTTCGCGGCTCGACTTGGGGATCCTTTTCTTCGTTGTTTTTGCCAGCGAAGTGAAGTTTTCTACTGGGATGTATGCGGCCATTGGAACTGACTGAACGCTGGAACGCTTCTCGTTTCGACAGCCTGCATCACCAGGTTGGATTCTTTTTTTAGCGAGATTCCTTGCCTCCACGTCATTTCTCTGTCTGACTATGTTGACTTGTTTTTTCGTGACTCGTATGACGGCCATTCTGCAGAACGCCACGGTTGTTCGCGTTTAGTCTCTACATGTCCGAGCCTGTCCTAGCAGCAATGGACGATTGACCGCCCCACTCTAAGAAAGAAAGAAATATTTTATTTAACGACGCACCACTCAACACATTTTATTTACGGTTATATGGCGTCAGACATATGGTTAAGGACCACACATATCTTGAGAGGAAACCCGCTGTCGCCACTACATGGGCTACTCTTTCCGATTAGCAGCAAGGGATCTTTTATTTGCGCTTCCCACAGGCAGGATTCCCCCCACTCTAAGATGAAATAGGAAGCGGGGTCGGCCCCTACTACTCTTTTTCTAGACTTTACTTTGTTTTATTGTGATATCATCTCGTATCCTCCGGAGTCTGGCCCGTCCGCACCACTATACCAACCCATGACGACTGGATTATACCCTAGTCTGATTCTCTCTCTCGTTCAGACGGATCCGGCTTCTCAAGATCTGTATTTCAGCACAGCACTACACCTTCAACGTCTATTGACTGTCAATCTAGGGGTTTTCTTGACGGGATGCAACCCATCTCGTCCCATCTCGTCCCATCTCGTCCCTACAAGCTGTGCACCCTAACGGCCTTAACGAGGCCACTCACGTGGACATATAGATCGGACTTTAAACTTTTAGACCTTTGTTCAAAAGTTTATGTCGAAATTACTTTCCTTTTTTAATATTATTAAATAGTCCGATCCTCTCTTCTTTCTCTTATTTATTTTTGGACTGTCCTTATAAAATGCTTCAAATTATATAAATATTCGACCGAGCAAAATTCTGTCCATTTTCAACTCTACACCCCCCCCCCCCCCCCCCCCCCCCCCACCCCTCCATCCCGAGTCAGGCCACCGATCTTATCTAATTTCTTTTTTTACCACCCGATCTAATCTAGCGACCAAATTTAATGAGTAGAATTTTCTTTATTAATTATATTAATTAGAGATGCGCATCAAAATTTTAAAGGCCCACTATTTAATTTTTGGATGTAAATTTCAAAATTGTCCGCCTAATTTTGTTCTGTCTCGGGACAAGCCCCTGGCTATCCAGCTCGAAACTCTAGTGGTATATGAGCATGTAAAAATTATTCGCACTCGAACTCGAGCTCTAGTCTATTTTTAAGGATATTTCCTGTTTTAACGTCACAGACTCGTCTTTCACTCTATTGTAACTTTAACCAAATGAGTTAGAGGTTTGTAAATGAACTAACCATAGTGTCCATTTTGTACGGGTTAAAACTAGGGTCTGCACCTTTAAAACATTTTCAAAATATACAGTAGTAAGTAGTAAGTAGTAGTAGTAGTAGTAGTAGTAGTAGTAGTAGTAGTAGTAGTAACAGTAGTAGTAGTAGTAGGAGGAGGAGGAGAAGTAGTAGTAGGAGTACTAGTAGTAGTAGTAGGAGTAGTAGTAGTAGCAGCAGCAGTAGTAGTAGTAGTAGAAGTAGGAGTAGTAGTAGTAAGAGTAGTAGTAGTAGTAGTAGTAGTAGTAGTAGTAAGAGTAGGAGTAGGAGTAGGAGTAGGAGTAGGAGTAGGAGTAGTAGTAGTAGTAGTAGTAGTAATAGTAGTAGTAGCAGCAGCAGCAGTAGTAGCAGCAGCAGTAGCAGCAGTAGCAGCAGTAGCAGTAGTAGTGGTAGTAGTAGTAGTATGAATGCTGAACATCGGGTAATTTATACAATAATGGGTCTACTTTAAAGGTCAGTCGACTTTGTGAAAGATATGTTTGAATTAGTTCTTCAACATAAAACAGATTTGTGTGATTTTTTACTCAGTTGTCATATTTGTGTGATTTTTCTTCTGTTCAGGAAATAAAACAGTAAATAGACAACGAATTAAGATTGAAGGCCATATCGTTGGTAAACAAAGTGTTAATTGGATTAGTAACTTTTTTCTTCTTTCTTTTTTTGTTTTTTTTGTGTGTTTTTTTGTTTTGTTTTTTTTGTTTGTTGTTGTTTTTTGCACCTGCTTTATGCACCTGGCTACGGATTTTCGAACCGTCGTAAGCTATGACGTCACAACGACATTTGCCACACCCAACGACGGTTTTACGATATCGTAGCTCTAAGATAGCTTCGAAAATCTGTGCTATGAAGCGCTATTGGGGTCATATTAAAGTTGTTTGCGCATGACACAGATCTGTGACGCGTTACACTGTTCATTTCATTCCCGTCACACTTTGATTAATCTGTCAACTAGCAAGACGACCAATCATGCTATTGGTTACAGCCAGCACGTGATCAATTATTGCTTGGTTATCACCGTGGATGGCTGTCATAGTCTTAATGCAATAATGAATTTGAAAGATGACAAGCACATATTATTTTGGAAATATAGCCGGCAAATACAACTCGTGTGTCCAATTCTTTTTTTAATTATTATTGAATCATCTAGAGATCTATAGAATCCACGACTTTCGCATATGTATTACGTTATTTAATTTCAGTTTTGGATGATTTGCCAGTTACAGTTTATTGTTTTGAGTGTCAAATTCGTGCTATATATCTAATAAAAAGACTGGCTGAGATTGGCTGTCTTTGTTGAAACTTAGAAGTCAAATAAGGGCGGAAAATAGCCCAGTGGTAAAGCCCTCGCCTGGTGCACGTTCGATTTGGGATCGATTCCCAGTCGGTGGCTGTTTCTTGTTCTAGCCAGTGCACCACGACTGGTGTATCAAAGGCGGTGGTATGTGCTATTCTGTCAGCGGGATCAAATGCGGTGGTATGTGATATCCAATCTGTGATTATGCATATAAAAGATCACTTGATACTCATGGGAAAAAAATGTAGCGGGTTTCCTCTCTAAAACTCTTTGTCAAAATTACCAAATATTTGACATCCAATAGCCGATGATTAATAAATCAATGTGGTCTAGAGGTGCCGTTAAACAAAACAAACAAACTTTAGAAGTTAGGTACGTCAGATTGTGCCGACAGGACTAATTATAGTTCATATATATATGAAAACCATACAATACTAGTATCATACTTTAACCTTTCCTGTATTTTTATTGAATTATTTATTATACATTTTAATTTTATTGAATTATTTAGAGCAACAAAGAGTTATTATCTTACTTAACAATAACAAATATACGAACACCCACACAATATTAGCTTCATACTTAACCTTTCCCGTCCTTTTTTATTGAACTATTTAAATTTCTATTGAATTATTTTGATTACCAAAGAGTTATTATCTTACTCCAAAGAGGTATACAAATTTGCGAATTCACGCAAATATTACATTTTGTCTCCTTATTAAACGGTCATTGGACAGCCTTTGAAGAGAAATGTCTTCCAGTGAGACTGTTAGGTCGTCATCTGAGATAGCCTCTGATATAGTTCCATTCTAATCTGAACGACAGAACCGTATTCCGATATCAAAATCGTATCTCTGCAGAAGGCAGAGTCGAAAGGGAGTTAGGCAAAGTCGTGATTGCTTCCATGATCTACTATCAAGTGCTCGTCTTTAGGAGGACCGCTACTTCCCTTGGAGATCTGTAACAGGATGTTACATCCCTCTTGCACCGCCCGTAGGACTGCCACAACCAAGACTAGCTTAGAAAACCCAAACGTGAATATATGATAGAGCTCAATGGAATATATACTCATGAGTCACTGTAAAAGTAGTGATGATACCAGGTGTTCGAGAAGGATGAGTATATCCTGCCCCATCAGTGGCACCAGTGCCGGATTTATAATGGGGCAAAGGGGGCAATTGTCCCGGGTCCCCCTGCCAGAGGGGCTCCCAGACTAAGGTCTTCCTCTATAAAAAAAAATGTAATAATTATAAAATTAGTTTTTTTTTTTTATTTGTCATGTAATTTAATTTATATGTTATGGGGCCCCCGAAACTGAAGTGTCTCGGGCCTCCCAAGGTCTAACTCCGGCCCTGGGTGGTACCCGGCATGAGCACAGCCTACAGCCATTCTAATTCATGATCCTGTTTAAACATCCAATAACGCTTCAAGCATGCTGTCCTCACTGTGGTAGGGAGGTCTAGTAATTCAGCTAGATTGTCCGACTGTTCAGGACATGGTGTTTATATAATGAGAGAAACCCTTGTAGTTGCCATGCAGTTGAACTCTCGGTAGAACTGTGGAAACCCCCGCAGTTGCTGTGAAAGCCCAATATGTCCCAATTGCCCAAGATGTCCCAATTGAATAGTGTGTTGAAGCAGAAACATATATAGTAGATGCAAAATAATAGGATTCCGTGACCAATTCACGGGGAGTATATTTTGTGACCGTTATAGCATGTTTAACCATTCATTTTGGTGACACACGCACGCACGCACGAACGCACGCACGCTCACACACAGGAAAAGGGAGTTGGCTGAGTGCATAACGTTCTGACCTACCAATTGCGGGTAACGGCATGAGGAAATGTGTGAAGGCAACAAAGGATTTTAATATCCCCTGAACCAGTGCGTCATTGAATATATGTGTTGAATATAACCGACATACATACAATAGAGATATTCAAACATAATTATATGATAAATGTATACATACATATACACATGCATATATATATATATATATATATATATATAGCCTATGATAAAACATTAGTGGTGTACTGGTTGGAATAAGAAAAACATATAGGCTCAACAAGGGGATCGACCCTACGAAACTTCGAATCTCAAACAAACGTACTATAATCATGCATATGCAGTTTTAAAAATTCCACATGCTTTTAAATTGTTAAAACAAATATCACAATATAAGGATTAATATCTTTATTTTATGTGGCAGTTAAAACTTTTATTTTATATGGCATGTCTCGTCTCAAGATGCCCCAAGGACATCTTGGGCCGAGCACTGCCCAAGATGTCCCAAGTGGGACATCTTGGGCAATTGGGACATCTTGGGCTTTCAGTTGCCGCCGTGTAGTTGAACTCTCGGTAGAACTGTGGACTAACTTAGTGTTGGAGCTGGTTCTGTGGTACGAGCCCAGCACCTACCAGTCTTAATTGTCCATGTTTAGACCACTGTACCATATTCCATCGAGGTCAGTTGTCACTTCGTCTTGTTTATTTTTAACTTCAGGGGCCAGTTGTTCAAATGTGCTTTTGCTTAACGGAAATTTTCAGAACCAAGGACTGAATCAATACAAATAATAAATTAAAACACAATGTTGTTACTTGATTTACAATAACCAATGGTATCCATTTTTAGTCAAACCTAAAGTTTATTTTGGATTTGTACAACAAGGGGTGGGACGTAGCCCAGTGGTAAAGCGCTCGCTTGATGCACGGTCGGTTTGAGAATCAATCCTCGACGGTGGGTCCATTGGGCTATTTCTCGTTCCAGACAGAGCACCACGAAGGGCGTGTCAAAGGCTGCGATATGTGCTATTCTGTCTGTGTAATGGTGCATATAAAAGATCCCTTGATACTAATGGAAACAAATGTAGCGGGTTTCCTCTCTAAGACTAAATGTTAAACCAAATGTTTGACATCCAATAAGCGATGATGTATTATCAATGTGCTCTGGTGGTGTCGTCAAACAAAACAAACTGTTGTACAAGAATAATTGAAAGGAAAGTATTAGACTAACCCAGGGTTAATCGGATAATCGAATATTCTCCCATTTCTCTCAGCTCATGCATGATTGATTACGATGTATGTAGTAGTAGTATCAGAGAGATATATCGGATAATCGAATATTCTCCCATTTCTCTCAGCTCATGCATGATTGATTACGATGTATGTAGTAGTAGTATCAGAGAGATATATCGGATAATCGAATATTCTCCCATTTCTATCAGCTCATGCATGATCGATTACGATGTATGTAGTAGTAGTATCAGGGAGATATATCGGATAATCGAATATTCTCCCATTTCTCTCAGCTCATGCATGATTGATTACTATGTATGTAGTAGTAGTATCAGAGAGATATATCGGATAATCGAATATTCTCCCATTTCTCTCAGCTCATATGATTGATTACGATGTATGTAGTAGTAGTATCAGAGAGATATATCGGATAATCGAATATTCTCCCATTTCTCTCAGCTCATGCATGATTGATTACGATGTATGTAGTAGTAGTATCAGAGAGATATATCGGATAATCGAATATTCTCCCATTTCTATCAGCTCATGCATGATCGATTACGATGTATGTAGTAGTAGTATCAGGGAGATATATCGGATAATCGAATATTCTCCCATTTCTCTCAGCTCATGCATGATTGATTACGATGTATGTAGTAGTAGTATCAGAGAGATATATCGGATAATCGAATATTCTCCCATTTCTATCAGCTCATGCATGATCGATTACGATGTATGTAGTAGTAGTATCAGGGAGATATATCGGATAATCGAATATTCTCCCATTTCTCTCAGCTCATGCATGATTGATTACTATGTATGTAGTAGTAGTATCAGAGAGATATATCGGATAATCGAATATTCTCCCATTTCTCTCAGCTCATATGATTGATTACGATGTATGTAGTAGTAGTATCAGAGAGATATATCGGATAATCGAATATTCTCCCATTTCTCTCAGCTCATGCATGATTGATTACGATGTATGTAGTAGTAGTATCAGAGAGATATATCGGATAATCGAATATTCTCCCATTTCTATCAGCTCATGCATGATCGATTACGATGTATGTAGTAGTAGTATCAGGGAGATATATCGGATAATCGAATATTCTCCCATTTCTCTCAGCTCATGCATGATTGATTACGATGTATGTAGTAGTAGTATCAGAGAGATATATCGGATAATCGAATATTCTCCCATTTCTCTCAGCTCATACATGATTGATTACGATGTATATTTGAATCATTATCAGTGATTTGAATTGTGTTCCATTTCTGTTATTTCAGTCTCATATATAGGGAATAAATAGTTCTTGCTTTGTTTTATAGACAAACAATATCGATTTGTTCTAGATTTCTGTCAGAAAAAAAAAGAATATATATATCCATTTGTTTCATGGCAGTGATAAACTAATAATCCACAATTATTGTATATCTGAAAATTAACTTAGTGTCTTTTGAACTTAAAGTGTCTTGGGTTCATATACCTTTTGTTTTAGCCTCCTAACGTTCTTTAATTGCCTTCTTTGTGTTTACTTGAAAGATTAATTCCATTGGGATTTTTAGCCGATGAATCAAACATTTTCCGCCACGCCGATTTATTGACTCGGCCTAAAAACTATTAATTCTGTAAATATGTTAGTGTTTCAATGCCGACCTCGGTGGTGTCGTGTTTAAGTCATCGGACATAAGTAAGATCGGTAGGTACAAGGTTCGCAGCCCGGTACCGACTGCTTCTTCCCAGAGCGAGTTTTAACGAATCTATGGGTAAGGGTGTAAGACCATTACACTCTCACTAACCATTACTACCAGTCCACAGCGTGATTGAACCTTAATTGGATAAAAGTACAAAAATAAGTTAAGGAGAGAAAGTTTTTTTTTTGTCTGTTTTGTCTTTGTTTTTGTCCTTGGTGAAATGGATTTTTTTTTTTTTGATTTTTTGGGGGAGGGGGGATGTTGTTGTTTTTGTTTTGTTTAGTTTTGGGGTTGGGTTTTTTTTGGGGGGTAGGGGTTTTTTTGGAGGGGGTTGCTTGTTGGGGAGGGGTTATATTGGTTTTATGTGGTGGGTTGTTGGTTTTTATTCGTCAAAACTAATATCTTGTTTTTAAGAAGTTTGTGAGTTATACATTTGATATCATTAATTCTGGAATTATTAGGCGGGCTTGAACAATTCTCAGGCGGATTCATGTCAAAAATTATCCACATCACAATCTGGAATTAACTGTTTTGTTATTTTACCTGGAACTAATATTAAATTCATAAGTTTCAAAATCTAATCATCATGATAGATTCAAAGCCAACAATACACATATTTGAACGCATTATTCTGCTCTTTTCCTAATACCCGCTTGCACCGATGTCTACATTAACAGATGGATTTTGTAAACCGAGGCCATAACTGGAAGGAAACCTTTTATTATACTTTTTTTTAATTAAGTAGATATCGGGTAGGCAAACTAATCGAAGTTGTAATCATGTCATTTAAAGGAGAGGACAATTAAGGCATTTGGCCTGGTATGCATATTCAACGATATATAATGCACATTATTGCTTAATATCAACACGTATAATCGTATAGTTAATTAATAAAACGGTTAAATGTGACGACTTTTATATATAACGGGCGCAGCCATTTTGTACCATCTCAGTGAGTACGCCCTCTGGCGAGCTGGTGGTTACGTAATACTTAACGCGTCACGTCAGGAATGAGCCTTAGAGCTAGAGAAACACAATATACATGGTTTTTGCGGGATGATAAATAGTCATACATTGCAATGTTCTGTAATAATACACATCCCAGTAAGCCAACAGTAAGTATATCCAGCATTATATTTCAATACAAAATAAAATACCATTGTCAAAGTGGCTACACAACAAGTCGAAACAATTAACAATGTTTTGCCCATGCATTAACCTCCGTACTGAAATGATACACGGAGTGTTTTCTTAGTTAATTGGTCTATGCTGTTAGTTGCTTCTACCTTTGATTCCTGATTGGCAGGTGTGTATTTGATTGGTAACCAGACAAGCCAATTAATTGACGCTGTCTAGACACAAAAATACATACCGGTATTGTGGAATATTACCTGTCGCCCCTAAAATTGTAATGGACATGGTTTATTACTGTAAATAGTTCTGTAAAACTATTGATTAAGTAGATTTTTTCCATCTAAAAACACAGAACTGACCAATTACGTAGTCCCAAAGAAAAGAAAATTATCACTTAGGTATCGTGGGTTGTCGTTTGTGCTCCAACGTAGCATATCAATAGGCGTAATAGTGTAAATTTTTCCTTTGGATTATTAAACAGAGAAAAAACACTATAACCCCATTTTTTTCCGTTAATGCAACTTGAAATATATTTAGTTAAATAGTTTATTATATTATTACGTCATTTATGCTGTTTTACAAGTCAGGTTGATCAAAGAGAAGCGCCTTGTCGAAAATTACTGCTTTTGTTTACACTGTACATACAGGAGATGGTCAGGAGCTGACGTCACTTCACCCCAAGCTATCCCACCGGACGTCACAAAAACGAAACAAAATGGCTGCCCCCAGTTAGCAGGAATAATCATGGTTTTTTATTAACTCTAAAATTACGCGTTTTTCATTTGCTAAAGTGTCAGTATGTGTTGGTGGTCCGGGTATGCATCTTTCCAACACATAAGGCTCTTGTTGGAGTTGACCCTACCTTTAAGACTGATATTTTAAAAAACAATTTTTTTTTAATTATTATTCCGCCGTATAGCAAGAATTTTAAATAATTTTGATCCTAATTCATGTTAATAGAAATATTTTTAGAATCATACATAAACTGGTTGTTATTTGTAGGCTAGATCAATAAGGTGGATTATATGCAAATAAACAGGGTGTGGCTTTTTTACATAAAACAATTGTTATTTCAAGGCTAGATCAATATGACGGATTATATGCAAATACACAGGGTGTGGCTTTTTGTTTGTTTTGTTGTTTTTGTTTGTTCGTGTGTGTGTGTGTGTGTGTGTGTGTGCGCGCGCGCGCGTGAATGTGTGTGTGTTGTTATTGTTGGGTGTTTTGTTATTTGTTTGGGGGGGGGGGTTTGTTGGTGAGGGGTTTTTTTTGGGGGGGGGGTGTTGTTGGGGTTTTTGTTTTGTTTTTTTTGTTATTGTTTTTTTTTGGGGGTTTTTTGTTGGGTTTTTGGGGGGGGGGTTGGGTTTGTGTTTGTTTTTTTGGGGGGGGGTTGTGTTGAAGCCTAGAATGTCCCACTTGCCCACGATGTTTCAGTTGGGCAGTGATGGAATATCTTTACATCAAAATAAACTAGTACCTGACACCTTTTGTTTGTTTTCAGAACGCTGGACAGCTTTTAATGTAAAGTTGCTCTATTAAGCGTTTATTTTGCTTTATCGTTATGAACCGGCCTCGGTGGCGTCGTGGTTAGCCATCGGTCTACAGGCTGGTAGGTACTGGGTTCGGATCCCAGTCGAGGCATGGGATTTTTAATTCAGATACCGACTCCAAACCCCGAGTGAGTGCTCCGCAAGGCTCAATGGGTAGGTGTAAACCACTTACACCGACCAGTGATCCATAACTGGTTCAACAAAGGCCATGGTTTGTGCTATCCTGCCTATGGGAAGTGCAAATAAAAGATCCCTTGCTGTCTCGTAAAAAGAGTAGCCTATGTGGCGACAGCGGGTTTCCTCTAAAAAAAACAGTGTCAGAATGACCATATGTTTGACGTCCAATAGCCGATGATAAGATAAAAAATTAATGTGCTCTAGTGGCGTCGTTAAATAAAAGAAACTTTACTTTACTTTTATCGTTATGAATGCATATGTCAATTGGGTAGTGTCGCCGTAGCACGTTTATTTACATGCCAGTAAACGTGCTGCTGTGACCTGGTTAATTTTTATCTAATTTGCAATACTGTATGTATGTATGTATGTATGTGTGTGTGTGTATATATATATATATAGAGAGAGAGAGAGAGAGAGAGAGAGAGAGAGAGAGAGAGAGAGAGAGAGAGAGAGAGAGAGAGAGAGAGAGAGAGAGAGAGAGAGAGAGAGAGAGAGAGAGAGAGAGAGGGGAGGTTTTCCTCTCTGATACTATATGTCAAAATTACCAAATGTTTGACATCCAACAGCCGATGATTAATAAACCAATGTGCTCTAGTGGCGTCGTTAAACAAAACAAACGGTTTTACATCTCTTCGACTCTGTATCGTGTAGAGATATTGCATTGACCAAGATAACTGCTTTGATATTCACATTAATTTATGTACTATATATGTTAACGTCTAAAGTACTACCAACCTCTTTTATTTGACTTCATATTATATTGCTTAATATATATATATATATATTGTCACATTTTGCAAATTGTTTTATTAGACACCAGGTTTTCGATTTTCGTTTTAGTTTAAACAAAATCTATAAACAGTCTTATAAATCATGCTATAACATTCAGATATTCTGATTTATTAATGTCTCTTATTAGTTTTGAGTTTTAAAAAAGAGAAGAAGTGGTTCAATCTAAAGAGGAAGATATATGTATTAGAACAAACAGTGCTGCCACGCGTGTGCCGGGATCTATACATTAAGAACTGAAAAAGGCCTGACATTGGTCGAATCTGTAGACGTTATTACTCCGGAGTTAATTTCGTGTTTGTTCCTACATGATTATATTTGTGGAGATAGCGAAACGGTTGATCAGTTTGTTACTGACAAGTAAATTAAGTCCCTCACATCCAGAACTGTTCAAGTGAACGAATCACGTTTACACGGCACGTTCTCGTCATTTCACCACGAGAGTATTGACCATGGGCTCGACAGCACATGTTGGGGATGAAGTAAATAAAACAACAGGTTCCGTTCTTTTCGAATAAATCTTTTGCACCAAAAAAAGACTGCTGCACTAAATTAAAGTCAGAAAGCCGCAAACGCTGAGTGTTTTTCTCTGTCTTTGTGTATTTTTACACACATTCTATAGAGTCACGAGGATCATTTAGCACTAGTGGGGTTTTTTTATAGAGGAAGCTTCGAATTATTTCCACTGGAAATCAATCTAACAGATATATCGATATGGTTGGTTTGCGCACAGCTGGCGTCTATAATTAATACCTTTGAACACTGGTTTAGTGGCATATGCGAAAGTCCTCTAACTGCATAAATGGTAGGTGTTGAAGTGGGTGGGTCTGGCAGATTTAAAAAAATATGTAGTTCTCGGAAATGCACGGTACATTACTGCCTACTTGAATTAATCACGTCAGGATAAACCAGATGAAAAATGGTCCGTCAGTCTGGGATCGTTGACCATTTGGCTGTATATTCATTAATTGTTGGTGGGGGGTTGTATTATTTATTTTCCTTTCGGGTTTTTCATTTCTTTCTTTCTTTTTATCTTTCTTGGTGTTTTTCTCTCTTTTTTCAGGGGTTTTTTGTGGGGGTTTTGGTTTTTTTGTGGATAATTTGATGTCGATTCGCTTTTGTTCAAAAGGATTTATCGTTACTTGTGGAAATGTTTTGTCATTGTTAATGCTGATATTGTTGTTTTCCTGTTTTTGTTCTCTTTTCTTTTCTTCTTCTTCTTCTTCTTCTTTTTTTCTTCTTTATATTGTGGGATTTTGATATCGCAAAGGCTGTAGTATGTGCTACCATGTTGGTATGAAAGTCCAGATTTCTCTTGTATCTAATCGGTCAGAGAAACCTTCCCTTTTGATCAAATGTCACAATTATTAATATTATTGCTAGACACTTATTAACCATTGATTAAACAATATCTAGAGGTGTCATTAAACAATATCTAGAGGTGTCATTAAACAATATCTAGAGATGTCATTAAACAATATCTAGAGGTGTCATTAAACAATATCTAGAGGTGTCATTAAACAAACATTAAATTTTTGTTTCCTTTCCTTTTCATGTATGGGGGTGGGCGGGACGTATCCCAGTTGTAAAGCGCTCGCGTAATGCGCGGTCGGTCTAGGGTCGATCCCCGTCAGTGGGCCCATTAGACTATTTCTCGTTCCATCCACGACTGTTATATCAAAGGCCGTAATATGTGCTACCCTGTCTGTAGGATGGTGCATATAAAATACCCCTTGCTACTAATGGATAATGTAGCGGGTTTCTATTATAATACTATATGTCAAAACTACCATATGTTTGACATCCAATAGCCGATGACTGATAAATCAATGTGCTCTAGTTGTGTTGTTAAACAAAACAAACTTTAACTTTAACTTCTTTGATTTTGGGTACCGTAAAATCTAATTTTTACCATTCAACCCGTATTTGTATTTAACAAAGAGTCAAATCGAAATCCTGTCACTGTACTAAAGGATATTGCGATTCGTTGTAACAGGAAGAGACGAGATCTATTAGGCTATGTTGTATTAGTCCTGACCACTGATTTATTAGTCTGTGTTGTATTGGCCCTGACCCAGGGGTGAAGGGGGCCAACACGCGAGACAAGGTCTGGGCGTTACCGTGATGTATAATTGCATGATGCAAGTTTTCAGTTATGTAGAAAACAGAAGCTAATTTGATTTTAAGATCAATCTCTTCGCGTGTGTGCTTAATCTTAATAAGATGTCTTTGTGCTGAGACCAAAAAACTTCCCATAGATTTTGACAATGAAATCTGAAATAAAATGAAAGAATAAAGAAATATGTGTAGTTATAAAACAGCGACAGACGGACGGACGGACAGGCATACAGACTGAACGAGAAGTAACCTAATGGACCCACTGACCGAGATCGATCCTAGACAGATTGCGCATCAGGCGAACGCGCTTTATCACTGGACTACGTCCTGCTCCAAGTTAAAAGTAGAGTTGCACTGATTGCCACATAATACATTTTACAAAACAATAAATGTTATAGATTTTGCGCGCCTCAAAAATCCCGGTTTTGTCCATGACAAGACAGTAGTTGGATTGGTTTATTTATAAGCTAATTATCCGATCTAGATAGCTGATAATACTTTAACTGATGGCTATTCGTAGAGATATCATTTCCTTTAGTCTCTGTCGTAAAACAAATCACATTTCAATCGAAATGGGATTATTCCCTGTGCGAAACGTGCAATGTTCAGAAACGCACAAAAGTTATTTCTCTTTATTCTTTGATCCAATGCGTAAAACCAAAACCTGTGGCGGCATGATCGCGTAATTTACATGAAATTAATTTCAGAATAATCTATTTTCTGTTACGATTCAAACCGCTCTAATCCTGCCATGATACCCTTGTTTCCGAGATAGTGGGATACGGCAACTGCCAAGGAAAAGGGATACACGTTTAACGACTAAACCAAGATAGTGGGATATCGTAACGTCAAGGAAAAGAAATATTGGTTTAATGATTAAACTTAAGCATACTACGACCTCTAGTATTGCACTTATTCTGGAGTTTCGAGAAAGGCAAATGATGGAACCTTTCCGTAAGCTGCTACAACCAATCGAGAATCCGGCGACTGGTTTACTATATCCAGTTTTATTAAAGCTGCAGTGTTGGGTCGTATCTTATAACATGGTGTCCAAATGCAAAATACGAACAGTTTTATTAAACTCGAGCTATCAAAATATACAGTCAACTCCAACACTGATGCTATAAACGAGTCCGACGCTATGCTGCTGCTGTTGTTGTTGTTGTTGTTGTTGTTGATAGTGGTGGTGGTGGTGTTTATGGTGTTTATTTTAGGGGGTGGTCTTTTTACATTATTAAAGAAAACAATGGAGAAGGAAGGACATGGTTTATTTAACGACGCACTCAACACATTTTATTTACGGTTATATTGGCGTCAGACATATGGTTAAAGACCACACAGATATTGAGATAGGAAACCCGCTGTCGCCTCTTCATGGGATACTCTTTTTGATTAGCAGCTAGGGATCTTTTATATGCATCATCCCATAGACAGGATAGTACATGCCACGGCCTTTGTTACACCAGTTGTAGAGCACTGGCTGGAACGAGAAATACAATGGAGAAGGCGTCAGGCGTTTTGAACGGTAATGGCGACTTAATGCTTTATTATACGTAGCCCAGTGGGAAAGCGCCCGTATGATGCGCGGTCGGCTTGGGATCGATCCCCGTCGGTGGGCCCATTGGGCTATTTCTCGTTCCAGCCAGTGCACCACGACTGGTATATCAAAGGTCGTGGTATGTACTAGCCTGTCTGTGGGATGGTGCATATAAAAGATACCTTGCTACTAATCGAAAAGAGTAGCCCATGAAGTGGCGACAGCGGGTTTCCTCTCTCAATATCTGCGTGGTCCTTAACCATATGTCTGACGCCATATAACCGTAAAATAAAATGTGTTGAGTGCGTCGTTAAATAAAACATGTCCTTCCTTCCTATTATGTCCTAGCAATCGAATCTAAAGTATATCGAGGGATGGGGTGTCACTGGGAGAATAATAAAACGGATATCTATTCCAAATAATTAAATACATATTTTAAATATACTCGACACTTCAGAGGCATGTTCAAGGAGGACGAGCGATCGCGGTCTCTCGCTAGACTGGTTTCTGCGCCTGACGTCAGATGAATGTTATACGAGAGAAGACGATGGTGGTGCCAGTCAGAGTGTTCGGCCTCCTGAACAAGCCTCAGTTGTATCGCGAATTATAACAAGTTTGTTTAAAAATGTCATTCAGATAGTTTTTCGTCCACGTTTTTATCGCTAACAGATTTGCCGTCGTGATGGCATCTTCGAAGAATATTAAATTATTTTAAAACGTTTCGCAAGTGACAACATATTTCCTTCAAATTCTGCAGTCTATAAATTACTTCACAAGGTCTGACCAATCATTAGAATTTGTTTAGTTTTTTGACAATTCAGACATGATGTTAAAGTGAAGAGTCGTGTGGTATTTTCTGCTATAATAACAGGTAAATCATGCCACGTTTGGCTCCAGTATAATAATAGTCTAATGTAATTAAAACTGGAATTTACCCCCTGGCGTTCTGTTAGTTTTTGGCCAAGGCAGACATTTTTTAATTCGTCAAAACATGACATTGTCGGAGTATTGTTCTCAGAATCGGAAAAAGAAGTACCAGGCTATCTGAATGGCTGAATTTATCGACTGGTAAGGGAGGGACGTAGCCCAGTGGTACAGCGCTCGCTCAATGCGTGGTCGGTGTGGGATCTATTCCCGTCGGTGGGCCCATTGGGCTATTTCATGTTCCAGCCAGTGCACGACGACTGGTATATTAAAGGTCGTGGTATGTACTACCCTGTCTGTGGGATGGTGCATATAAAAAAATCCCTTGCTGCTAATCGAAAAGAGTAGCCCGTGAAGTGGCGACAGCGGATTTCCTCTCTCAATATCTGTGTGGTCGTTAACCATATGTCTGACGCCATATAACCGTAAATAAAATGTGTTGAGTGTGTGGTTAAATATAACATTTCGGAGTTTTTCTTATCGACTGGTACCACGTTCATTTTCTCTTATGTGTTGCAGCCTCACTGACAACCTCTTTTCCCTTTATTTGAAATCTCAGCTGAATTTGTTATTATTAACATCAAACAACAAGATCATCAGCATTAGCATCTGTTTGTTCGTTATCGTTATAATTATTTATTTATTGATAACTATCACCACAACTATCATCATGTTTATTATTATTATCATCATTATCTCAGTAGTAGTAGTTGTAGTTATTGTTATTGTAGTAGTAGTAGTAGTAGTAGTAGTAGTAGTAATAGTAGTAGTAGTTGTAATAGTAGTGCTAGTAGCAGTAGTAGTAATAGTAGTAGTAATAGTGGTAGTAGTAGTAGTAGTACTACTAGAAGTAGTAGTAATAGTAGTAGTTGTAAGAGTAATAGTAGTAGTAGTACTGTAGTAGAACTAGTATTAGTAATAGTAGTTGTTGTAGTAGTAGTAAAAATAGTAGTAGTTGTTATAATAGTAGTATAGTAGCAGTAGTAGTAATAATAGTTATATTAGTAATACTAGTAGTAGTAGTAGTAGTAGTAGTAGTAGTAGTAGTAATGGTGGTAGTTGCAATAGTAGTAGTAATAGTAGTAGTAGTTGTAATAGTAGTACTAGTAGCAGTAGTAGTAGTAGTAGTAATAATAGTGGTAGTAGTAGTAGTAGTAGTTGTAAGAGTAATAGTAGTAATAGTAGCAGTAGTAGTAGTAGAAATAGTATTAGTAATAGTAGTAGTAGTAGAAGTTGTAGTAGTAGTAGTATTAGTAGTAGTAGTAGTAGTAGTTGCAGTAGTAGTAATAGTAGTATCAAAATCAACATACAGGAAACATAAGAAAGGGGTGTTGAAAGTTAAAGTAAACCCATCTGACACGTTAAAGACTGAGTTTATTTGACGGTAATTATTTGCCCACTTGTTAAGAGATAAGATGACATTTGTTAGTGACGATGTAAATGTTGTTTACATTAATACACTAAAATCGCCTAGTAGTGTAAACCGATGCTTCGTTGTTAGCAATGTGTTCTCTTTCTAGATGATGTTTACTTAAGTCTTCCTCTGGGGTTAAATGTGCATCATGGTATCATATTTTACACGTGATTGCGAGATTGTGCAAACGTAGACCATTCATCGTGTCTGTACTAAAATCATTCCAGTTTAATTTGTTGCTCAGATTTTACAAATATTCGATACATAAATTAAGAGACAACAAAGTGCAAATGTGACCGACAAAGGCATTAACATATTCAGACGGATATCCGTCAAGGTCATGCTACCACTAATAGTTGGACAATACCAAATAAAATCCCATAGGCGACTATGTTAACGTTTGTGCTTAAAAACACTATATGCAATATATCAACCAAACTATGACCCATAAATATCAGTACTACAACCCTTACCTCAAAGTATTAACTGCAGAAAATGGTACCTTTCATGGCTCATTTTCGGTATAACCAGATGTTTCTACAACACCCCTAGTTTCGCACAAAATTTGAGTACTTTTTTTTTACAGGTACCCCATACATGTTCCAAACACAAGGCTACTTGACACAGTGGTACTAGATCAAATAAAATTGCATACATGTTTAGCCAAGATGAAACTAATTTTTTTTTCACAACGAACACACTCACATTTATAACCAATCACAGGACTTGTGGTGTTAACTACTCTATCAAAAGTTCGGTGCACCTCGAATTTTGACCCAGCCGGAAATTAATTGGTTTAGTGCTACCTAATGACAGTCGTGTATCTGTAGAGCAGACACTCCCCCATGACGATACATCGTTCCTGTTTTGTCTGTAGGCGGACTGTTACTCCAAGGATTGACTTCACAAGTCCCAGTCTACACAAGACAGAGCTCAGTGGATATCGTGCTAGTCATGATGGCATGTCTGTCTCCACTAAAGAATCACTAGTAAATGCCAGGTGTTCGTCAATAAACAATATTCGAGAGTGCCATTAGATAATAGGCTGTTAACAAACAGTGTCCCGATTTGTCAGTAAACAGTGTGCTGAAGTGGCAGTAAACAATGCACCAAGATGTCAGTAAACAATGTCCCGAGGTGTCAGTAAATAATGTCCCGGGGTGTCGGTAAACAATGCCACTAGGTATCAGTAAACAAAAATGTCCTGAGGTGTCAGTAAACAATGTCAAGAGATGTCAGTAAACAATGTCACGAGGTGTCAGTAAACAATGTCCAGATGTATCAGTAAACAATGTCCCGAGGTGTCAGTAAACAATGTCCCGAGATGTCAGTAAACAATGTCACGAGGTGTCAATAAACAATGACCATAGGAGTCAGTAAACAATGTCCAAGAGTGTCAGTAAACAATGTCCCGAGATGTCAGTAAACAATGTCCCGAAGTGCTAATAAACAATGTCCCGAGATGTCAGTAAACAATGTCCCGAGGTGTCAGTAAACAATGTCCCGAGATGTCAGTAAACAATGTCCCGAAGTGCCAATAAACAATGTCCCGAGGTGTCAATAAACAATGACCATAGGTGTCAGTAAACAATGTCCCGAGATGTCAGTAAACAATGTCCCGAAGTGCCAATAAACAATGTTCCGAGATGTCAGTAAACAATTTCCCGAGGTGTCAGTAAACAATGTCCCGAGATGTCAGTAAACAATGTCCCGAAGTGCCAATAAACAATGTCCCGAGGTGTCAATAAACAATGACCATAGGTGTCAGTAAACAATGTCCCAGAGTGTCAGTAAACAATGTACCGGAGTGTCAGTAAACAATATCCCGGAGTGTCGGTAAACAGTCTTCTGATGTGTAGTTAAACGATATTCTGGAGCGTCCTGAAATAAGACTTATCTTCGTTGTTTAGAAGCAGAGCAACGTCAAGAGATATATTTAAATGTGATTAGATATCTATAAATAAACTGGACTGTTTTCTTGTGTCTATACCTTTTACGTTTTGTGACCTAAAGGCAACCTACTTATTTGAATGTAGGAAATAAAATAAATTACAGATTTGGGTAGGAAAGGAAGTTATAAAAGTAAAAAAATCAGTATAAATAATGTATTTAAGTGAGTGACAGTGAAATAATTAATGTCCTGACGTTGACAGAAAGAACCCGACATATATGTGCGATCAAAGTAGTCATTGAATTATTCATCTTCAGGAACAATGGATCTCAGGTACTCAGTCCCTTCGGGTATGTACCATACAAAAAGCAAACATCGGAACTTCCGTGTAGTAGTTTGCAAGTCCGAGACTTTAGATTTTTCACCTTGAATGAAATTGTAGAAGCAGCCAACTGACCATGCTTTGGAACGGGATTTTGATGCCTTTAAAACACACGGGAGAACACGTTAGACACCACAAGTTCTTGTCCACGAAGACGGCATCAGCTTCAGCTTACAGCCTATGATTATTTACATGTGACTTTCTGTCCCAGATTTATTTTCCTATGACTTTCTTTCGATGACCTTTTTTTATTCCTATGACGTTTCTTCTGTTCACCGCTCTTTCACAGCTCAGTTTTCGTCCGTTCACGTCGCTAAGGACGTTGACAAGTTAAAGGACACCATATCATTATTGGCTTCTTAACACGTCCACTGCACTATAATTCTAATCATTAGTCAGTCAGTCAGTAAATGTTAGAGCTATTCACTATCTCTCTTTTCCAAATATATCGGGTTGCCGGAAACTGGTATTAATAAGAACTGCCAGAAAGCAGTTTTCAGCTAGTGTCGTTTCATTTGCTTCTGTCGTGATTAGTTTTGGGTGTCCAGACCTGCTGTTGAGGCAGCTATCGCTAAAACGCTGTTTGGGGTTGATTACGTCGTGTCCTCTTGGACACATTAAAACTGAAAGCAGCGTGCTATATTGTATTCCCGTGTATCGTCTGACCGTCGGCGTCTAGTGAAGTAGATAATGTGCGGTGGTTCATGTATCCCACCACAGTTCGGGGATCACTAGCAGCACAGTGAACATTTAGCACTGATCTCGAACAGTTTGCGGCTGCAGACATGTCATGGAATATAGACAGATTCGTCTGTCTCAAGTTAAGGGTTGTCCTAGAGGTGGTTGTGTAGGGGTTTTGTTCGCTTTGTAAAATATAATACAGTTTCAACTCTTGCAATTAAGAAAATAGCCTCAGCCAAAAAAAAAAAATTGTGCCGGTGAAAAATAATCTACACGGCAATTTCACGTCAGTTTTGGGGTTGATATGTAAATTAATTTGTCAGTGTTTCAAAAATAAATAAGAAAAGTGAAATAAACAATTGAAAGTTTCTCGGCAAAATAAATGCCGAGAGAAATTAAAAACACCACGGCAATATCCACGGCATTGCCGATTACCATTGTTAATTTCCAGGGTTACAGTTTATTCACATAATAAAAGTAAAATGACACACAAAATACATTTCGAATGTTAACCACAATTTGCATGAAAATATTCTGTGACTATAGGTTATTATGTCTCGGAATAAGCAGACAATAAATATAAATATATATATATATATATATCGGCTTTATTCTGTGAAGGGTTTATATATATATATATATATATATATATATATATATATATATATATATATATATATATATATATATATATATATATATATATCGGCTTTATTCTGTGAAGGGTTTATATATATATATATATATATATATATATATATATATATATATATATATATATATATATATCGGCTTTATTCTGTGAAGGGTTGAATGGCGAATGCCACAAGCCACTGGCATTACGGTTATTTATTATTAATATATTTTAACATCGCATCGTTTCTTTACGTTCTATGGTCAACGGTCAGCATTCCTTTGCCGAGTTGTATAGTCAAAGGTCAAAATTCCTCTGCTGAGTTGTATGGTCAAATGTGAACAATCCTCTGCTGAGTTGTGTGGTCAAATGTCAACATTCCTCTGCTGAGTTGTGTGGTCAAATGTCAACATTCCTCTGCTGAGTTGTGTGGTCAAAGTCAACATTCCTCTGCTGAGTTGTGTGGTCAAATGTCAACATTCCTTTGTTGACTTGTATGGTCAAATGTCAACATTCCTCTGCTAGTTGTGTGGTCAAATGTCAACATTCTTTTGTTGACTTGTGTGGTCAAATGTCGACATTCCTCTGCTGAGTTGTGTGGTCAAATGTCAACATTCCTCTGCTGAGTTGTGTGGTCAAATGTCAACATTCCTCTGCTGAGTTGTATGGTCAAAGGTCAACATTCCTTTGTTGACTTGTATGGTCAAAGGTCAACATTCCTTTGCTGATCATTACTAGATTAAAAATATTTCCGTCCCAGAAAAGCTAAATTTTCAGACAATGGTCGAAAATTTAGACATTTATCTAGTCATCATATCTCGCCAATAAATGAATGGTGATTGCAAGATAAACACGGAAACTAATAAGCGTTATTTCAGAAATTACCCTGCAGAACAAAATCAACATTTAATAATCGAAAATAAACTCTACAGACTCACTAGGCGCTGACATAATCAGTAAGGGGTCCACCCATACCACCATTACACCCCCTTTGTATTATTTTCTGGGACACCCAACAAACCCAGTTAGGGTGGCACGGTGACCTTGTAGCAGCCCAAAATGCCCCAATTGCCATTGATAATTTTGGCCTGATATTCGACCAAGAGGACATCTTGGGCAGTTGGGACATTTTGGGCTGATATTGCCCAAGAGGACATCTTGGGCAGTTGGGACATTTTGGGCAACTACAGCCCTCAATACTTGCGTTATTTTCGTGGACGTATGTTGACAGGCTATGGGTAGGTGTAAGACCACTACACCCTCTTCTCTCTCACTAACAACTAACAACTAACCCACTGTCCTGGACAGACAGCCTAGATAGCTTAGGTGTGTGCTTAGGGCAGCGTGCTTGAACCTTAATTGGATTCTAAGCACGAAAATAAGTTGAAATGAAATAAATAAGGACAGTCTATAGCACTGTGGTAGTGACCATAATTTGGATGGAAATTCGTTTCGAATCAAAACTATTGGCAATATAATTAGCGAGTTATAAATATATACACATTACAGACAGTCACGAAATGCATCTGGCAAAAAATGAAACCGTAACCAGAGGTGATTTATACATTCGTGCAAGAAATGCATTAATGCACGCGAGAATCTGTTGTAGTATCAGGCATTAATACTTATTAATAAAAACAGTTCAACGTATCAAATATTAATACCCGCTGAGAACAGAGCAAATGTACTAATTGTATCAGTTTACACCATAATGTCTATCACGGGGTGATAAATAATCTACAATACATTAATCAAGTCTTACCAGAAATGTTCCCGTTGCTCGTCTGAGGTTCTACGCGATGAAAAGAAAGAAATATTTGTTTGATGACACCTCGGCAAAAACAAATACTAGTGGTTATTTTTAATTTTTATACTTAGTAGGTAGGCTTAGTATGGGAGTGACGGAGGGAGGGGAGAGAGAGACACACACACAGCGAGAGAGAGAGAGAGAGAGAGAGAGAGAGAGAGAGAGAGAGAGAGAGAGAGAGAGAGAGAGAGAGAGAGAGAGAGGGGGGGGAGGGGGGTACCAGTGCTTTATACGTTACTCATATCGAATGACTGCAGTGAGTTTCGCACACAATTTTAGTACTTTTTTTTACATGTACCCCATACATGTTTCAAGCACAAGGCTACTTGACACAGTGGTACTAGATGAATTAAAATTGTATACATTTTTAGCCCAGATGAAACTAATTGTTTGTACAATCAACACACTCACATTTATAACCAATCACAGGACTTGTGGTGTTAACTTCTCTATCAAAAGTTCGGTGCACCTCGAACTTCGACCCAGCCGGAAATTAATTGGTATATTGCTACCTACATACATGTTTCAAAAGGTGGCGAATCATGTGTTTTTATAACAACCAGGATCTGGTGTCTTCTAACATAAACTGACAACTTCATTGAAACTGTTGTTTCTACAGTGCAAGCTAATATAATGTACACCTCACAAGGCACATGTATTTTGGACAGTTTTGTACAAATGCAATATGTCATATTTGAAAGAAAAAAAAATAATAATAATAATACTCCTGAAGATATTTACTGTCAGATGTGTGTGTGTGCTCGGCTATATGTGTAGAGACAACATGGATATTCAGAGTACCTCAACTCCTTAAACCTATTCCATTGAAACACATGTACCCCTAGATTATGAAGACCTTAATAGGCACATCAAACAAATATCAGTATTAAAAAAATGCAATGTCTGAGGAAGGAAAGATCAACATGACTGCACCTGTATGAAGTAATGACTTCATGTCCTGCACATCACTGTTGGAGGGAAATCCTGTATGCTGAGTGTGGCTGTCTTCAAGTTACCATGTGCGAGAATTTCAAATCCATCAGCTATGCAGATTTTAAAAATGGACCATCAAAACCATTGGCAGCCACCAATATTCCTGACTATATTTTATGTATACCCTACTGTAGTTGGAGCTTTTAAATATTTGTAATATTTGGAATTATCATGCAGCTTTCACATATTTATTTTTGATTCATTACTAAAAAAAACATGTTTTTAAATGACATAATTACCCGAACATCTATTTTATTGCATTTGTTTCTAATCCAGATCAATACAATATGTATATTGGATGTATTCCTACAATCTGTAATCCAGCATATTATTTAGCTATTAACATTGGATAATACAGCTTTAACAATAAAATAAATTATCAACTTACACCAAGGTAGATAATCAAATCTGGAAAAATTGGTTTTAAATCTAGTATACACTTAAAATGCACTTCATGGGAGCAAACTAAGTGATTATTTTTTTTAAAGATTTGATCTGGAGACCTAAAGATATGTTTAACAAGCTTATTGTTATGTATAAATGAGAACAGAAGGCACACTAGTGACCAAAAATTTAATTATGGCTTTGGTAAAGTTTTTCTTCAAATTAATTTTTTTGTGGGCATAAAACTACAAATTTGTCTAAAATATGACTTAGCACCCTATAAGTATGTCAAAAGGATAATAAAAATCAAGGTCTTTAAAAAGTTAAGCTTTCAGAAGTACATACATGAAACATTAACTATGTTTATGGAAATTAAAGACATTAACCCAATAATGGCACATGTTATTTTTAATATAAAAATAAATTGCTATTAAAATCCAAGTTCAGATTGCCTAGATATATTACCATATTTAAGAGTAGTTGTATATGGCAAGTCAAACACCATGTAAATAAAAATATTCAAATCTTTATAGTATGAATTATAGGCCAAAACCAACTTTTCCTCAGTGCTAATTTTTATTCAAACCCCATTCAGAGCCATGTACAGTAATTATTGTCAAGGTCAAGGTCATTGTGAACTTACATGGCCGAGTGACGGCTAATTAATCAAATAGTATAGTTTAATTTAATTAAATGACACAAATCATAATCTTTTTTATTATGCACTGAATATGTGCTATAGGTTGGACTATACCAATTCAAATCCCATAGGCGACCATGTTAACGTTTGTGTTTAAAAACACTATATGCAATATATCAACCAAACTATGACCCATAAATATCAGTACTACAACCCCTACCTCAAAGTATTAACTGCAGAAAATGGTACCTTTCATGGCTCATTTTCGGTATAACCAGATGTTTTTACAACACCCCTAGTTTCGCACAAAATTTTAGTACTTTTTTTTTTACATGTACCCCATACATGTTCCAAGCACAAGGCTACTTGACACAGTGGTACTAGATGAATTAAAATTGTATACATTTTTAGCCCAGATGAAACTATTTTTTTTTACAACCAACACACTCACATTTATAACCAATCACAGGACTTGTGGTGTTAACTTCTCTATCAAAAGTTGGGTGCACCTCGAACTTCGACCCAGCCGGAAATTAATTGGTATAGTGCTACCTTTAGACTGACAGTCCAGATGGCTGAAGTATATGCCCTGGGAAGCATGACGTTTTTAACTGGAAAAGAATATATACTTAACAAAGAAAGTTTAGCTAATGTTAAAAGAAATGGCATAACATTTAAAAATTAACCTATTTTTATTAATTAGTATTCACATCTAAATGTTTACCATTTGCAAAGAACATAAACTCAACAACCTTTGCCTTAACACAACAGGAGGACCTGGTTTTCTTTTAAGTTCATTCAACCATGGCAAATTTAGACGTCATAAAAGATATTGGCTAAACTTTCGTTGTTGAGTATATTTAAAAAAATACGAAGACGTTACAATGAATATATCCTACATCTGCTAAACCCGTGGATACCCTTTTTTCAGTAACCAATATTAAAGTCTAGCCTATTGCATTGGTCTTTGCCACCTTTTTGCCCATTGAAGGCAAATTTAACTGCACAGCATTACCCTTTTGGAGGTAATCGGCATCATTTAATTGGATAATGATCGATTTCTGGAATTGGTATACGCCTCATCGAGCCCACAGCAGCACGTCGCTATTACTTCAGTTCAAATATGATGACAATATAACTGGGGTGACAGACTGTATTCAAGAGGGTCGCCAGTTTGACAACTGTCTCTCGAGGAAATGTGATTTTTATTGCACCTAGTCATGAGACCAGACAGAAGAGTGTAGTATCGACTAATCTGGCCCAGCGTCCTTGTTCAGAGACGGTGACGATCGTGGCAAATGCATTGCAAATGAGATAAATACATGATAATGACGATACTGGGTGTGACGAGTATACTGGCGGTGATGATGGATGTGGTGGTGATGATGATGAAGATGATGATTTATTTACGTTGTATATTGGTGAATGACATTAAATTTCAGAAAGACAATAATAATGCAACTGTAGAGCTGTAGTTGCCAAAGTTACGGCTGCAGTTGTGTTTGTGTTTTGCTTTACTGGGTGATGTTATTTAAAAGACTGTATCACACAAGGGCGCGTGATTTAGCACGAGTCTCCCCTGCGTTGTCAGGCCACGACCAGAAGCGGCCAGGCCCTTTTTAAGGGTCCTACGGGCAACCTAGGGAGACATCCCAGCATCAAATAGGTCAAATTAACGAGCTGATCTTTCTCTTTCGATCGACCGTTCAAAATTGCGCCAAACTTCCGTAATCCAAAATTGCGCCCTTTTTCTCTTTGGCATTATTCTTTGCTCCTTCAAAATTCCATAGCACCATTACACCCCACCCCCTGCTTGTTACCGACCACGGTCGGGCTGCTGGTGCTCCATTGCACTTGCCAGTGCAGGCGGCCCCTCCTCCTACCCACCCCCACCTTTCCTGTCCAGGATGGAGGAGCCGGTCAAGGCCGGCTCTTGTGCCCAGGACAGGCGTGCGCTACAACAGTTTGCTCTGAATGTGCACGTAAAGCCCTATGACCTGACCTGACCTGATTTATCTCAGTCGGCTGAATACTCGCGTGAGGGATCCATTCAGCTGATTGCTTTTGGGGTTTTTTGCACCACAACTGGACAAAGGCCGTGGTATGTGTTTTCTTGTCTGTGCGAAAGTGCATATAAAAGATCCCTTGCTGCATTAGAAAAAATATAGCGGATTTCCTCTGATGACTACGAATCAGAATGACCAAATGTTTGACATCCTATAGCTGATGATGTGTTGCAGTGTGTCGTTAAACAAAACAAACTTTATATCACACAACTGAAATACTGCAATCGCGTCGCTGTTTCACATTACTTAGTAAATGATATAAAATCATTGGGATGCTATACTATAACTTCTGTGTTATGTACAAGTACCGAAATACTATACTATGTATTTAATGTTATAGCTGTATTTGTGTCTTACATCAGTAAAATTGAAGAAACCTTGTAGATGTGTTTGTGGTTGGCATTAGTAAAATGTGTAATATTCCTGGATTCCCGCATACAACTTTAATGCTCTAGCTGTATCAGTGATTGGAATTAGTAAAAACAAAATGTACATTTACTGCAATTCAGTATTACAACATTAAACATAAAGTACAGTCAAACTCCTCTAAACCGAACACTCTCTGGGCCAAGTAAAAAGTCCGGTTAAAAGAGGTATCCGGTTTAGACAGGTTCTCTTCTGCACAGATATTTACAAAGGGATCATGAAAAATGTCTGGTTTTGAGGTAATTTCGGTATACAGAGGGTCCGGTTTTGAGAGGTTTCACTGTATATGGGTGCTTGGCATTAGTAGAAATTCAAAATTACTGCAATGCATTATTACAACTTTGCTGCTGTAGCATATAAAAGCACATTTATTGGAATCCAGCACTATAACCGTAATGCTCTACCTTTACTAGTGCACGGTATCAGTAAAAATGCAAAATTACTGGAATCCAATATTACAAAAGCCAATGATATAACCGTAATCGTGTTTTACATGAGTAAAATACGTAAAGTATGACTTGGTGAAACGATAACCGAGGTTTAAGACGAAGACGCCCGGAGGAGACAGTTCCCCGTGTCCAGACATGACACTCATAGGAAGACAAGCTCGTTATCTCAAACAGACTGTCCCGGCTTCAAAGAAAACCTCTACGTGCCAATTAAGTGTGGTCATCTTACTGCGTCCTTTGTACGGACACCCGGTCAGTGGAGTGTTTCTATTTGGAGGAATTTACACTGCAAGGAAGACGTTATCAAAAAGACGGCTTTCATGTCGCCCACGTTGTGATCAGCTTGTGGTGAGCGGAAAGTGCAGCAGCTACTACAAAATGGTGAGGTGAGGTCGCAAGGAAAGACTAGCCTAGTTTGAAGACCATGTTATACCGCCTGACAAAATGAGCGCTTTTGGGATTCACCGACATGGTAAAGCAAAACTGCATTTGGGGGGGGGGGGGGGGGGGGGTATAAAATGTACAGTCATACGGTAATAAATGGTGTTTATAAACAATCTGACAAAAACATAATAGGTGAAATTGTTTTAAAATGAAAATAAAGGTACACTGGGTGGAATAGTTATTCTTACATTGTGTTGAACCTGATTAGAATAAGGGTGAGTGGTTAATGAATCTCGAAACGTTTGTCATTAATGATGAAGTACTAAACACTATTATCCGCTGTATGTCACGTCCATCGTATATTACATTGATTATGCCAGTTTACCTTAATCTACGCATTCGCTAGTAAATTAAACAAAAGTTAAAGTTTGTTTTATTTAACGGCACCAGTAGAGCGCATTGATTTGTTAATCATCGGCTATTGGATGTCAAATGTTTGGTAATTCAGATATAAAGTTCTAGAGATTTGTGTCACCAAATAATAAATGTTGTAGGTAAGAGTATGATAAACTGACACGTGAGTATATTGCGAAACACACTGTATTTTAGACAAGACGTTTCAGCATCTTTAATTGAAATCACTGAATAAATGAATAAATTAATGTTTAACGACATCACATTACAAAAATACACATCAGCTATTGGGTGTCAAACAAACATTTATTATTTTGTGTGAACTGAACAGATTTTAAACTGTTGTGATGATTTAAACGATTATAGCGTTTCCCGAGCATTGCTTCTGGTACAACACAGTGCGTGTGCGGCTTACTCTAATTGGTCGGGTCTTTAACTAATTCAGTTGCAGTTACTCATAGACGAAGCCATGTTTGCCGATACTGAAGTCTTTAGGCTGTTCTAGACTGGATCTCCGTGGAGGTGGGAGAGGTATTTTAATACACATCGGTACCAGACGAGACGCAAATAATAGGCTTCAACTATAAAAATAGTACGCATGTACTCGAATGCAACACCTACTAGTTCCGGAAAAAGATTTGGGGTTCTTCTTTTCGTTTTGACATTTTGTGTCAAAATCTACAATGCATACTGTAACCAGTTTAGGACATGCACTATGCTTCAAAATTAGAGACTGTTTTGAACCTCACAGTAAAATATGTTATTGCATATACATATAATACTGTTCAGTAAAATACTGCAACTATATTGGCATGAGTAAATCGCCTTTACCTTTTTTTTTTACTTACACGCATGTTACTACACCCATTTATAATGCTTAAACTCCTGATTTACACGCATGTTACTACACCCATTTATAATGCTTAAACTCCTGACTTACACGCATGTTACTACACCCATTTATAATGCTTATAAACTCCTGACTTACACGCATGTTACTACACCCATTTATAATGCTTATAAACTCCTGACTTACACGCATGTTACTACACCCATTTATAATGCTTATAAACTCCTGACTTACACGCATGTTACTACACCCATTATAATGCTTATAAACTCCTGACTTACACGCATGTTACTACACCCATTTATAATGCTTATAAACTCCTGACTTACACGCATGTTACTACACCCATTATAATGCTTATAAACTCCTGACTTACACGCATGTTACTACACCCATTTATAACTCCTGACTTACACGCATGTTACTCACCCACTTATAATGCTTAAACTCCTGACTTACATGCGCATGTGACTTACACGCATGTTACTACACCCATTTATAATGCTTAAACTCCTGACTTATAATGCTTAAACTCCTGACTTACACGCATGTTACTACACCCATTTATAATGCTTAAACTCCTGACTTACACGCATGTTACTACACCCATTTATAATGCTTAAACTCCTGACTTATAATGCTTAAACTCCTGACTTACACGCATGTTACTACACCCATTTATAATGTTAAACTCCTGACTTACACGCATGTTACTTCACCCATTTATAATGCTAAACTCCTGACTTACACGCATGTTACTACACCCATTTATAATGCTTAAATTCCTGACTTACACTCATGTTACTACACCCATTTATAATGCTTAAACTCCTGACTTATAATGCTTAAACTCCTGACTTACACTCATGTTACTACACCCATTTATAATGCTTAAACTCCTGACTTATAATGCTTAAACTCCTGTCTTACACGCATGTTACCACACCCATTTATAATGCTAAACTCCTGACTTATAATGCTTAAACTCCTGACTTACACGCATGTTACTACACCCATTTATAATGCTTAAACTCCTGACTTATAATGCTTAAACTCCTGACTTACACGCATGTTACTTCAGCCATTTATAATGCTAAACTCCTGACTTACACGCATGTTACTACACCCATTTACAATGCTTATAAACTCCTGACTTACACGCATGTTACTACACCCATTTATAATGCTTAAACTCCTGACTTACACTCATGTTACTACACCCATTTATAATGCTTAAACTCCTGACTTATAATGCTTAAACTCCTGACTTACACGCATGTTACTACACCCATTTATAATGCTAAACTCCTGACTTACACGCATGTTACTACACCCATTTACAATGCTTATAAACTCCTGACTTACACGCATGTTACTACACCCATTTATAATGCTTAAACTCCTGACTTACACTCATGTTACTACACCCATTTATAATGCTTAAACTCCTGACTTATAATGCTTAAACTTCTGACTTACACGCATGTTACTACACCCATTTATAATGCTAAACTCCTGACTTATAATGCTTAAACTCCTGACTTACACACATGTTACTACACCCATTTACAATGCTTAAACTCCTGACTTATAATGCTTAAACTCCTGACTTACACGCATGTTACTACACCCATTTATAATGCTAAACTCCTGACTTACACGCATGTTACTTCACCCATTTATAATGCTAAACTCCTGACTTACACGCATGTTACTTCACCCATTTATAATGCTAAACTCCTGACTTACACGCATGTTACTACACCCATTTACAATGCTTATAAACTCCTGACTTACACGCATGTTACTACACCCATTTATAATGCTTAAACTCCTGACTTACACTCATGTTACTACACCCATTTATAATGCTTAAACTCCTGACTTATAATGCTTAAACTCCTGACTTACACGCATGTTACTACACCCATTTATAATGCTAAACTCCTGACTTACACGCATGTTACTACACCCATTTACAATGCTTATAAACTCCTGACTTACACGCATGTTACTACACCCATTTATAATGCTTAAACTCCTGACTTACACGCATGTTACTACACCCATTTATAATGCTTAAACTCCTGACTTACACCATGACATTTATAATGCTTAAACTCCTGACTTATAATGTTACTCCTTAAACTCCTGACTTATAATGCTTAAACTCCGGACTTACACGCATGTTACTACACCCATTTATAATGCTTAAACTCCTGACTTACACGCATGTTACTACACCCATTTACCCATTTACTAATGCTAAACTCCTGACTTACACGCATGTTACTACACCCATTTATAATGCTTAAACTCCTGACTTACACTCATGTTACTACACCCATTTATAATGCTTAAACTCCTGACTTATAATGCTTAAACTCCTGACTTACACGCATGTTACTACACCCATTTATAATGCTTAAACTCCTGACTTATAATGCTTAAACTCCTGACTTACACGCATGTTACTACACCCATTTATAATAAACTCCTGACTTATAATGCTTAAACTCCTGACTTACACGCATGTTACTACACCCATTTATAATGCTAAACTCCTGACTTATAATGCTTAAACTCCTGACTTACACGCATGTTACTACACCCATTTATAATGCTAAACTCCTGACTTACACGCATGTTACTACACCCATTTACAATGCTTATAAACTCCTGACTTACACGCATGTTACTACACCCATTTATAATGCTTAAACTCCTGACTTACACGCATGTTACTACACCCATTTATAATGCTTAAACTCCTACACCCACTTATAATGCTTAAACTCCTGACTTACACGCATGTTACTACACCCCTAAACTCCTGACTTATAATGCTTAAACTCCTGACTTACACGCATGTTACTACACCCATTTATAATGCTTAAACTCCTGACTTATAATGCTTAAACTCCTGACTTACACGCATGTTACTACACCCATTTATAATAAACTCCTACTTACAATGCTAAACTCCTGACTTACTTACACGCATGTTACTACACCCATTTATAATTAAACTCCTGACTTACACGCATGTTACTACACCCCATTTATAATGCTTAAACTCCTGACTTACACGCATGTTACTACACCCATTTATAATGCTTAAACTCCTGACTTACTTAAACGCATGTTACACTGTTACTACACCCATTTATAATGCTAAACTCCTGACTTACACGCATGTTACTTACACCCATTTATGCATTTATAAAACAATGCTTAAAACCTGACTTACACGCATGTTACTACACCCATTTATAATGCTTAAACTCCTGACTTACACTCATGCTTATAAACTCCTGACTTACACGCATGTTACTACACCCATTTATAATGCTTAAACTCCTGACTTATAATGCTTAAACTCCTGACTTACACGCATGTTACTACACCCATTTATAATGCTTAAACTCCTGACTTACACGCATGTTACTACACCCCATGCTTACAATGACTTATAATGCTAAACTCCTGACTTACACGCATGTTACTACACCCATTTATAATGCTTAAACTCCTCCTTGATGACTTACACGCATGTTACTACACCCATTTATAATGCTTAAACTCCTGACTTATAATGCTTAAACTCCTGACTTACACGCATGTTACTACACCCATTTATAATGCTAAACTCCTGACTTACACGCATGTTACTACACCCATTTACAATGCTTATAAACTCCTGACTTACACGCATGTTACTACACCCATTTATAATGCTTAAACTCCTGACTTACACGCATGTTACTACACCCATTTATAATGCTTAAACTCCTGACTTATAATGCTTAAACTCCTGACTTACACGCATGTTACTACACCCATTTATAATGCTAAACTCCTGACTTACACGCATGTTACTACACCCATTTACAATGCTTATAAACTCCTGACTTACACGCATGTTACTACACCCATTTATAATGCTTTTATAATGCTTAAACTCCTGACTTACACGCATGTTACTACACCCATTTATAATGCTTAAACTCCTGACTTATAATGCTTAAACTCCTGACTTACACGCATGTTACTACACCCATTTATAATGCTTAAACTCCTGACTTACACGCATGTTACTACACCCATTTATAATGCTTAAACTCCTGACTTATAATGCTTAAACTCCTGACTTACACGCATGTTACTACACCCATTATAATAAACTCCTGATAATGCTTAAACTCCTGACTTACACGCATGTTACTACACCCATTTATAATGCTTAAACTCCTGACTTATAATGCTTAAACTCCTGACTTACACGCATGTTACTACACCCATTTATAATGCTAAACTCCTGACTTACACGCATGTTACTACACCCATTTATGCTTATAAATGCTTTATAAACTCCTGACTTACACGCATGTTACTACACCCATTTATAATGCTTAAACTCCTGACTTACACGCATGTTACTACACCCATTTATAATGCTTAAACTCCTGACTTATAATGCTTAAACTCCTGACTTACACGCATGTTACTACACCCATTTATAATGTTAAACTCCTGACTTACACGCATGTTACTTCACCCATTTATAATGCTTATAATGCTTAAACTCCTGACTTACACGCATGTTACTACACCCATTATAATGCTTAAACTCCTGACTTACACGCATGTTACTACACCCATTTATAATGCTTAAACTCCTGACTTATAATGCTTAAACTCCTGACTTACACGCATGTTACTACACCCATTTATAATGCTTAAACTCCTGACTTACACGCATGTTACTACACCCATTTATAATGCTTAAACTCCTGACTTATAATGCTTAAACTCCTGACTTACACGCATGTTACTACACCCATTTATAATGCTTAAACTCCTGACTTACACGCATGTTACCCTAATGCTAAACTCCTGACTTACACGCATGTTACTACACCCATTTATAATGCTTAAACTCCTGACTTACACGCATGTTACTACACCCATTTATAATGCTTAAACTCCTGACTTACACCTGTTACTACACCCATTTATAATGCTTAAACTCCTGACTTACACGCATGTTACTACACCCATTTATAATGCTTAAACTCCTGACTTACACGCTGTTACTACACTTACACGCATGTAATGCTTATAACTCCTGACTTACACGCATGTTACTACACCCATTTATAATGCTTAAACTCCTGACTTACACGCATGTTACTACACCCATTTTACACTCATGTTACTACTCCATTTATAATGCATTAAACTCCTGACTTATAATGCTTAAACTCCTGACTTACACGCATGTTACTACACCCATTTTATAATGCTTATAATGCTAAACTCCTGACTTACACGCATGTTACTACACCCATTTATAATGCTTAAACTCCTGACTTATAATGCTTAAACTCCTGACTTACACGCATGTTACTACACCCATTTACAATGCTTAAACTCCTGACTTATAATGCTTAAACTCCTGACTTACACGCATGTTACTACTCCCACTTACAATGCTTACCCATTTATAATGCTTAAACTCCTGACTTACACGCATGTTACTACACCCATTTATAATGCTTAAACTCCTGACTTACACGCATGTTACTACACCCATTTATAATGCTTAAACTCCTGACTTACACGCATGTTACTTCACCCATTTATAATGCTTATAAACTCCTGACTTACACGCATGTTACTACACCCATTTATAATGCTTAAACTCCTGACTTACACTCATGTTACTACACCCATTTATAATGCTTAAACTCCTGACTTACACGCATGTTACTACACCCATTTATAATGCTTAAACTCCTGACTTACACGCATGTTACTACATACTTACACGCATGTTACTACACCCATTTATAATGCTTAAACTCCTGACTTACACGCATGTTACTCACCCATTTATAATGTAAACTCCCACTTATAATGCTTAAACTCCTGACTTATAACTTAAACTCCTGACTTACACCCATTTATAATGCTTAAACTCCTGACTTATAATGCTTAAACACCCATTTGACTTACACTCCATGTTTACTAATGCTTAAACTGACCACCCATTTATAATGCTTAAACTCCTGACTTATAATGCTTAAACTCCTGACTTACACGCATGTTACTACACCCATAAACTCCTGACTTACACGCATGTTACTACACCCATTTATAATGTTAAACTCCTGACTTACACGCATGTTACTACACCCATTTATAATGCTTAAACTCCTGACTTATAATGCTTAAACTCCTGACTTACACGCATGTTACTACACCCATTTATAATGCTAAACTCCTGACTTACACGCATGTTACTACACCCATTTATAATGCTTAAACTCCTGACTTACACGCATGTTACTACACCCATTTATAATGCTTAAACTCCTGACTTACACGCATGTTACTACACCCATTTATAATGCTTAAACTCCTGACTTATAATGCTTAAACTCCTGACTTACACGCATGTTACTTACTAATGCTTAAACTCCTGACTTATAATGCTTAAACTCCTGACTTACACGCATGTTACTACACCCATTTATAATGCTAAACTCCTAAACTCCTGACTTACACGCATGTTACTACACCCATTTACAATGCTTATAAACTCCTGACTTACACGCATGTTACTACACCCATTTATAATGCTTAAACTCCTGACTTACACTCATGTTACTACACCCATTTATAATGCTTAAACTCCTGACTTATAATGCTTAAACTCCTGACTTACACGCATGTTACTACACCCATTTATAATGCTAAACTCCTGACTTACACGCATGTTACTACCCACTTACAATGCTTACACGCATGTTACTAAACTCCTGACTTACACGCATGTTACTACACCCATTTATAATGCTTAAACTCCTGACTTACACGCATGTTACTACACCCACTATGCTTAAATGACTTAAACTCCTGACTTACACGCATGTTGCTTCACTCCACTTATAATGCTTAAACTCCTGACTTACACGCATGTTACTACACCCATTTATAATGCTTAAACTCCTGACTTACACGCATGTTACTACACCCATTTATAATGCTTAAACTCCTGACTTACACGCATGTTACTACACCCATTTATAATGCTTAAACTCCTGACTTACACTCATGACTTACACGCATGTTACTACACCCATTTATAATGCTTAAAAACATGTTACTACACCCTTAAACTCCTGACTTACACGCATGTTACTACACCCATTTATAATGCTTAAACTCCTGACTTACACGCATGTTACTACACCCATTTATAATGCTTAAACTCCTGACTTACACGCATGTTACTACACATTTATAATGCTTAAACTCCTGACTTACACGCATGTTACTACACCCATTTATAATGCTAAACTCCTGACTTACACGCATGTTACTACACCCATTTATAATGCTTAAACTCCCGCGTTTAAGAAAAACCAGCTTTGTAAATTCGTCCCCTTATGTATTTTAATACGGTTTTGTTTCTCTTATAAAATAATAACGAATACAGTTTGATCCGGTGGCGGGATGTAGCATCGCGTTGTACTGCTCGCCTGCGGTGCGATCAGTCGCAGGATCAATCACATTCACATTCCAACCAGTGCCCCAAGACTTGTACATTACAGGCCGTTGTAAATACTGCCCTTCCTGTGGGGAAGAGCATATAAAATATATTTGGCAGCGTTATGCGTATGAATGGCTTTTAAAGCGGCAGCGGGTTGGGGTTTTTTTGGTCTTTTTTCTATTGACCAAATGTCGAAATAATCATATATTAGACACCAAATTGCTGTACATTTAAAATGTGCTGAGGTCCCTTTAAACAAATATTCCTTTCCTTTCCATTTAAGAGAGTATTTTACTAAATTGAACATATTCATTTACTGACCTTAAGAACAATAAACTCATACTAAAAAAAGAGAAACAAAGAAAATATACATATGCCATTCTATATGTGTATTACTTTGCTATAAAAAAAAATGGCGTGTGGTGGTAATCATTTTCTAATATACTTTCTGATCAGATCTAGTTACTGTTTTGTTAAAACCTTATTTGGAAGTATACTTGCTTAGTGTTACTGCTTTGAATGTCCTAGGGGTGGGACGTAGCCCAGTGGTAAAGTGCTCACCTGATGCGCTCGGTCTTGGATCGATCCCCGTCGGTGGGCCCATTGGGTTATTTCTCGATCCAGTCACAACACCATCACTGATATATCAAAGGCCGTGGTATGTGCTATCCTGTCTATGGAATGGTGCATATAAAAGATCCCTTGCTGTTAATCGAAAAGCGTAGCCCATGAAGTGGCGACAGCGGGTTTCCTCCCTCAATATCTGTGTGGTCCTAAACCATATGTCCGACGCCATATAACCGTAAATAAAACGTGTTGAGTGCGTCGTTAAATAAACCATTTCCTTCCTTCCAAGGGAAATCCCCTACATTTTTTATTTAGCAGCAAGGGATATATAGCACAGGACAGCACGTACCACTGCCTCTGTCCTGAAGCACTTCTTGTGACGGAGAACTAATCAATGGGTCTACCGAGAGGATCAGACGTTACAATTCAGACGAACGCTATACTGACTGGGCTAAATGTCGGCCCCCTTTGTAGGCATGTGTAAAGAGAAATATTAAAGTTTGTTTTGTTTAACGACACTACCAGAGCACATTGATTTATTAATCATCGGCTATTGGATGCAAGACATTTTGTAATTTTGACATACTGTAGTCTTAGAGACGAAACCAGCTACAGCTTTCCATTAGCAGCAAGGGAATCTTGTATGCACTTTTCCACAGACAGGACAGCACATACCACGACCTTTGATATACAAGTCGTGGTGCACTGGTTGGGACCTGGAAAACAAATAATCGGAGAATGGGTCCACTGAGGTGATTCGATCTTACAACGCAAAGCACCTCAGGCGAACGCTTTACCGACTTAGCTAGATCTCGCCCCTGTTGAAGCCCAAAATGTCCCAATTGCCCAAGATGTCCCAATTCTAAAATTTATGTAACAAAGCGGCCCAAAATGTCCCAGCTGATAACTTGTGTGTTGAAGTTTGTTTTGCTTAACGACACCACTAGAGCTCATTGATGTATTAATCATCGGCTATTGGATGTCAAACATTTGGTAATTTTTAGTAGAAAGGGATCTTTTATATGCACCATGATCCATCCCACAGACAGGATAGCACATACCAAGGCATTTGATATACCAGTCGTGATGTATGTGTGCGCGCGTGCGTGCGTGTGTGTGTGTGTACTGAATTTGTTAACCTGGATTCAGAAGTCAGAGGGCGCTCACCCTATAAACAAAACGTAAATGCAGTTTATTCTGTCTGACCCCATCCCCGTTTGACATCCAATTAATTAATGTGGTCTAGAGGTGTCGTTAAAAACAATCTGAACGCTTTAAGCAAATGTAACAAAGTATATCACTATATGGCATCTCTTGGCCCAAGATGTCCCAATTGGAACATCTTGGGCATTTGGGACATTTTTGGGCTTCAACACGCCCCTTTAAAGAGAAAATAAAATAACAATATTATTATTTGATTATAATATCAGTTTAACAAAGAAATCTATGATTTGCTGCTTTCCAAATTAATATTTACCACCATTTGCAATATATCTATAATACAGTGTGTTATTTGGTTTACTTTTTATTGTTAAAAAGTTTGTTTTGTTTAACGACACCACTAGAACACATTGATTTATTTGGTAATTTTTAAAGGGACATTCCTGAATTTGCTGCATTGTAAGATGTTTCCGACTAATAAAATATTTCTACGATTAAAATTACATATTAAATATAGTTTCATGTTTAGAATATCAGTGCCTGTATATCCAATGTGTTTCTGGTCATCTTAATATTTGTAATATGCCCAAACTGGATTTTGTTTTCCAATAATTTCGTGCGTACTAAGAAAAATATATTTTAGGAAATATAATGAAATTTAACCTAGTACAAATATTAGAACGATCAGAAACACGTTTAATATACAGCCACTAATATTGTATGCAGCAAAATATATAAGGTATGTAATTTCAATCGTTAAAAAGTCTCTGTTAGTCGATAACATCTTAAAACTTGCATCAGACTCAGGAATGTCCCTTTAACATATAGTCTTAGAGAGGAAACCAGCTACATTCTTCCTTTAGTAGGAAGGGATCTTTTATATGACGTTATCCACAGACAGGACAGCAACATCACGACCTTTCGTATACCAGTCGTGATGCACTGCTTACAATGAGAAGTAGCCCAATGGGCCCATCAACGGGGATCGATCCTAAACCGACCGCGCATCAGGCGAGCGCTTTACCACAGGGTTACGTCTCGCCGTCCCTTTTATATTGAGACCAACCGGTTTCAGGTTTTTCGTAATTTCGATTTAAATGCTATACTGACGATGCGATGATCAGGCCTCCAGCGATACCCTGTTGCTGAAGTGGGTTGTAAACACACCGTGGGTCAGCATGTCGTACAGTGACTGATTGAATCAAATAGTCATGGCAGGTTCAAATCAAAGATGCAAATTCATCATATTCAAATTGTGTGTGTATAAACACGAGTCCAGCGTAAATGTGATGAATGATGAAATGGGGTTTGTGCTAATTCCTGTCTGGCGTGATATTCTACAGCTTATGTGCTGTCTGTTATTCATAGTTGTGTATGTTATCAATGGTTTTAGCCAAGCGCACTTACAGCATTACATCCACCCAGAATTCATTTTAAAGTTTTTAAAGCACTTTGATTTATAAACAAAGTTTTAAAATATACTTATCTTATTATTTATATTGTATTATATTTCCCCCCACAGCTCCTTACACTGTGGTTTTACATAATTATATAAATAATATTTGCATATACTTACCTTTTATGACACCAATAGCCGATGTGTATTTTTGTGCTGGGATGTCGTTAAACATCCATTCATTCATTCATTCATTCATTCTAGCATTACATCGTTATCTGTGAGGTTTTTGGTTATTTTGGGTTTGGCTTTGGGGTGGTGTTTGTTTGTTTGGGGGGGGGGGGGGGGGGGGGGGGTTGGTTACTGTGTTTTATGTTGTTGTTGTTTTTTTTTTTTGTTTTTTATTGGGTGGCATGGGGTTTTGGGGGGGGGTCTTTTTTTTCTTTCTTTTTTTCCTCTGGTGGGGTTTTTTGGTTTGTTGTTTGTTTTTCTTCCCACATATTCTTGAAGAAATTTGTAGTATACAGACGAAAGGTTGAAATATATATTCTTTTTAACTTTGTTGTCTCTAAAACTGGATGGTTTTAAGACGACATGTATAGTGGGGAGGTTGGGGTAGGTGGGGGGGGGGGGGTTGTACTTGGCGCTACATAAATCCTTCTAATCCGAGCTTACAAAATGGCTTCCGGTTTTATTGCAAATATGATTAAAATGTCCTTGTTAAAATAATAGAGACACAAATCAAACACTATTTATGAACGGCAGATATTTTATGTTTTCAAGTCAAATATAATCAATATCTCATCTGAAAATAGTCTACAATTCCATACCGTGCTTAATGCGATTGCAGATTCATTCAGTTAGATATAAATCATATTTGATCCCAAAGAAACATGAAATGTCGTCTGTTTATTAGGTCTTAAATATAGAATTCTTCCTAGACGCCTAGCGACTAATAAGGGTTTACACACGATTCATTTTTCTGGAATAGGTTTCGAGATTTATTACATTGATTCTATTTTCTATTGCTTCTCTAAATGTTTCGAGAAAGACAACAACATGTATTCTTTTAGTGCGATAAGGCCATAGTCTGTGGAAAGGAGCTGCAGGAAGTCCAACTAAGATATCGTATGCATGATTAAAATAACAGATTGGTTAGATATTAATAGTAGCGCTCAGCCACCGAGTTGCATTCTGTTCCGGATTCAGACACGTATACAATTCACAAAAGACACCGACATGCATTATCTTTAAAGGGACTTTCCCGAGTGTGCTGCATTGTAAAATATTTCTGACAAATAAAATCTTTTATTATGCAACCATGCTTCCTGTGACCTGATAACTCCTACCTGATAATTCGAAGTGTTATCAGGTCACTAGGAAATGAATTGTGTGCATGACTGATATTTGCTCAATTTTCAGGTAGGTCGTTTTCTCATTTTTCAAACATCCATTTACAGCAATAATTGCTGAACTGCATAAATAACTATAGCATTTATACTTCCTGTAATATTAAATTGCCTCGAAGTCTTATTTTTCAGTTCTTCATTATTCGCGCCTATTCGGAACTAGTCGGCGTTTTGAATTAAAGATGTTGAAACAAAAATGCAAGTAGCTTCCTGCAAAGAATGTTAACATTGTAGCAGCGTCTGAGGTCACAGTCACTAGCGCCAGTGATGTAGATCTTCGGGTCACACATAAACTTGACTTTATTTTCACAGAAAAAGGTACACAAATTGTAATGTTGTGACACAACAGACTTTGAAATTAATCAAAGTGTTTTATTTACCTTTTTGAAACACATAACTTCTTGGCTGGCTATGTCATTCCCAAGATGCTTTCGGACACCTGCTATTGTCCGACTTCCGGTAGTAGTTTCTACACGATCAAACTAATAGTTTCTATACCGCTTTTGACTGAAACATATTAAAAAATTATAACTTGAAAGGGATTGCATGATTTAAAAAACAACACCAGGTTACTACATTTTGATATTGTGGTTATTTGGCTCGGTTCGAAAATGGTGTAAAGGTCTCGCTGAAGCTCACCTATTACACCGTTATCTAAACCTCGCCAAATAACCACGATATTAAAACGTAGAAACCTGATATTCTATATTTAACGACTGAAATTACATTGTAAATATGTTTTCTTGTTTATAATATCAGTGTCTGTATATACAATGTACTTCTGATAGTTTTGTAAGTAGCCTAAACTGGATTTTGTCTCCAAATAATTTCGTACGTACGAAAACATATGGAAGGTCCACGTGAATAACCTGTGATGTCACACGTTTGGTAAGGTGGTATTTTTTAAGTTTAAAGTCTACAACTCTGCAATTGTGGAATATTTATGCGTGAAAAAGCATGTCACACGTTTGGTAAGGTGGTATTTTTTAATTTTAAAGTCTACAACTCTGCAATTGTGGAATATTTATGCGTGAAAAAGCATGTCACACGTTTGGTAAGGTGGTATTTTTTAAGTTTAAAGTCTACAACTCTGCAATCGTGGAATATTTATGCGTGAAAAAGCATGTCACACGTTTGGTAAGGTGGTATTTTTTAAGTTTAAAGTCTACAACTCTGCAATCGTGGAATATTTATGCGTGAAAAAGCATGTCACACGTTTGGTAAGGTGGTATTTTTTAATTTTAAAGTCTACAACTCTGCAATTGTGGAATATTTATGCGAGAAAAAAGCATGTCACGCGTTTGGTAAGGTGTTATTTTTTAATTTTAAAGTCTACAACTCTGCAATCGTGGAATATTTATGCGTGAAAAAGCATGTCACACGTTTGGTAAGGTGGTATTTTTTAAGTTTAAAGTCTACAACTCTGCAATCGTGGAATATTTATGCGTGAAAAAGCATGTCACGCGTTTGGTAAGGTGGTATTTTTTAATTTTAAAGTCTACAACTCTGCAATCGTGGAATATTTATGCGTGAAAAAGCATCATTTGCCAAACACTTTTAATAGCCTACCATAATTATAGGTTTTTAATTTAGTGTGTCATTGAGACCTTGACATACACGGCCGTTATAATACTAACTATCTGTTTGGACATCATAGGTTATTCCCTTGGACCCTTCATATACATAATTAGGAATAACATTTAATTTGACTTAGTGTACATTTAATATGTAATCACAGTGTTAAAATATTGCCGTTAGTAAGTATCATCTTGACAATTGCAGCAAACTGAGGACAGTCCATTTAATGAGGACATAAATTAATTGTGTATACGTTGGTTACACAGGGGGTGTTGGCGGCACTTTACACGGTTCCAGGTGAAACGTGCGAACCCCAGATCAGATCAAAATGGGTTTTTCGTGCGCATATACCACAGTGGTTTCGCACACGCCTGTCACGGGCTTAACCTCTGACATCGCCAGTGACTTAAGTCCGGGCCAGGAGGGAGCGGGGGGGGGGGGGGGGGGTAAGTTTGAAGTGGGCGGAATTTGGAATAAAAATTTAGAAGTTAGGTCGAAGACCTAAAGCCAAAATGAGCGCACCCCAGAACCACCTTGAATCTGTGCATGAACGCTTGACTTTTTATTGATTTATTCCACAAATGTCTTTGCCCCCAAGATGGAGTCGAAGTACTGATAGTTAATGAGCGCAATAAGGAATGTATTTGTTTTCGGTTTAACCTGGCATTCTGTTGACATTTGTAACATCCTGCCATGGGAACAATATCAGGTGTGATTTTAAGCAGGTTGCAAATGTTAATTGATTTTGGTTCACTGAGCAAACTAAAAATGTCAGAATTGTCCGTATGTTATGAATGGCTTGTTTGCGATATTAATAATAATCATTTAAATATTCCTCAGACATCAGCATAACTTAAGCATTTACCTCAATTCACTTAACGTCACATTAATCGAGTAAAACCAAAACCAAGATAGTCACGCCCTTAACCGTTGAATTATAGACGCTTTTAATGAAAACAATTACAGTTAAATTTGTTATAAAAACTAGCTTAGAAAAAAAGTCCCTTGTGCATACAAACGCATGTTGTGAACTTACACCTTTAAAGGGTAATTCCTGTTTATTCACCGAGTGACCTTTTAAGAGCTCCTTGATTTTTTTTTCACAAATTAAATTCTTCACCAAAAAAAAAGAGGTTGTAAGTTGAACAAATTAAACCTGTTAGCGACATGTTGAACGCGTGTGGCATTTCATTAGAGAGGGGCGGGATGTAGCCCAGTGGTAAAGCGCTCGCTTGTGCGGGGTCGGTTTAGGATCGATCCCCGTCGGTGGGCCCATTTGGGCTATTTCCCGTTCTAGCCAGTGCACCGCGACTGTTATATCAAAGGCTGTGGTATGTTCTATCCTGTCTGTGGGATGGTACATATAAAGGGTCCCTTGCTACTAATGGACAAACAAAGCCGGTTTTCTCTCTAACAATTACAAAATGTTTAACCTCCAATAGCCGATGATTTAATAAATCAATGTGCTCTAGTGGTGTCGTTGAACAAAACGAAATTTTAACTTTCATTTGAAATATACTAGTCATTTATTGTTGTTGTAGTTGTTGTCGTTGTTATGGTCATGGTGGTGATTGTGGTTGTTATAGTGCTGGTGGTACACGATTAGTAGTGGTGGTAGTAGTAGGTAGTAGTAACAGTAGTAGCAGTAGTAGTTGTGGTAACAATCATAAAGATATAAATGATAATGATAATTAAAACTCATTAATGCCTTTTTAACTGTATCTTATGTGGAATATTTGTAAAGCTTGGTCTTAGACGACCAAATTCGACACCACAGGTACTTAGCTTTAAAACATTCACGGTATTTAGTGTGTTCACCGTCGTAAAGTTGAAATATTTACATATAAAATATCGCTAAACAGATCTAGTAGAGAATAAAGCAATATTTACATGTACGTTCAAGGTTTGGTACATTTACAATCATCAGTCTTGTCCAATGCAGACAAACGTAGGACTAAATAAATGGTTAAATTCATGACTATCATTAATGTTTTAGTGATGAACTGATATGTTTCTACTCAGTTAATTACTGCAGTGCCGGATTTATAAGGGGGCAAAGAGGGAAATTGCCCCGGGTCCCCTGCCAGAGGGGCCACCCAGACTAAGGACTTCCGTTATAAAAAAAAATGTAATAATTATAAAATTAGTTAATTTTTTATTTGTCGTGTAATTTAATTTCTATGTTGAGGGGCCCCCGAACCTGAAGTGCCCCGGGCCCCCCAAGGTCTAAATCCGGCCTGAATTACTGCTCTTGTTATAGCATGGGATGGGGCAGATACAAATAGCATGGCTGTGGGGAGTATAGAAATAACATGTTATGAGAACATTGAAGTAGCATGGGGTGGGAGAAGATAGAAATACCACGGGATGGAGGAAGATACAGATTAAAAAACTCCATCATATGCGGCAATGTGGGATAGAAAAAGTACACCCGAGGTGGTCGAAATTTCCACCACCGAGGGTGTCCTTTTTCTATCCCACATGATCGCATATGATGGAGTCTTTTTCTCCCATCTGTTCGATAAATAAACCATTATTTTACACCAACAAACAAAGATGGCTGAAAAAGTAACTTCTTTATTTGACCGTTTTATCATAAATAAACTACACTATCATATTTGCTGCGTCTGTGTCATGTATTAAATATACAAATTAATAAGATAGCTTTTAAAACGTCATATATTACCAACGCCGTAATACTCCCCATGTTAAATTCAATGACGTCATAGCCCATGCAAGATATATACATAGCCGTTATAGCCCATGCAACGTATGTAAAGTTCTATATTTATTACATACCTTCTTGTATGTTTTACGAAAACGGTTTTTAATTTAACGTCATAACAACACTTTGTTAAATATATGATCAAACCTCCTTTCATGGATTTACTTCATAATCATATTCTGCGGCAGCCTTGTGTGATGTTTCAAATACGATGTGACGTAATTTGTAAATCATATTAGATCTATGACGTCAGTAAATAAAAGGCGCTAACTGCAGTAAAAATAAAAAGGGAATTCCCCGTTTAAAAGTTCCGGTCAATAAATAGAGGTTATTACCAGAGTGTTTTTCGGTATCGTCAATATCATATATTAGGAATAAAAATTGTATTATGCGAGCCTCTGGCGAGCATAATACTTTATTTTTATTCCTAATATATGATATTGACGATACCGAAATACACGAGGGTAATAATCACTTTATCATCTAAGCTCTAGCTTAACACAACGTGTTTTTGTAAACTGTACACGCAACTTTAATTCCAGTCCGCCATTACTAGATATTCAAATGACGTAAGGATATGTGGCGCGGTGTATTTTTGAATGGAAATGACGTCAAACTCGAATGACGTCATTTTGGATGTCCTTACATCAAAATAAATTTATGCCTAATAACGTTTTTTGTTTTCTGAACGCTGGACAGCTTTCAGTGTCAAATTGCCACTGAAATGTTATTTGATGACTATGAATGCATACGTCAATCATGGAGTGTCACCCAAGTACGTTTGCTTAAATGTCAATAAACCTAGTGCCGAGACCTCGACTAATTACATCTAATTTGCAAAGTTATCAAATTCTTACAGTATGTGATCTGAAAAATATCACATACTTTGATTACACTGAAAATGTAAGATATTATATGATAAATAAATTTATCACATGGTTTCAAAATGTCTTTATCACTATAGTAAGATTGAATAGGTATATAATAAAGAGAAATATGGGGAGAAACTACCATGGGGTTGGAGAAATATAAATAACATGGGGTGGGAGAGACATAAATAACATGGGGTTGGAGAGATATAAATAACATGGGGTGGGAGAGATATAAATACATGGGGTGGGAGAGATATGAATACATGGGGTTGGAGAGATATAAATAACATGGGGTGGGAGAGATATAAATAGCATGGGGTGGGAGAGATATAAATACATGGGGTGGGAGAGATATGAATAACATGGGGTGGGAGAGATATAAATACATGGGGTGGGAGATATATAAATAACATGGGGCGGGAGAGATATAAATAACATGGGGTGGGAGAGATATAAATAACATGGGGTGGGAGAGATATAAATACATGGGGTGGGAGAGATATAAATACATGGAGTGGGAGAGATATAAATAGCATGGGGTGGGAGAGATATAAATAGCATGGGGTGGGAGAGATATAAATACATGGAGTGGGAGAGATATAAATAACATGGGGTGGGAGAGATATAAATACATGGAGTGGGAGAGATATAAATAACATGGGGTGGGAGAGATATAAATAACATGGGGTGGGAGAGATATAAATACATGGAGTGGGAGAGATATAAATACATGGGGTGGGAGAGATATAAATACATGGAGTGGGAGAGATATAAATACATGGAGTGGGAGAGATATAAATACATGGAGTGGGAGAGATATAAATAACATGGGGTGGGAGAGATATAAATAACATGGGGTGGGAGAGATATAAATAACATGGGATGGGAGAGATATAAATAACATGGGGTGGGAGAGATATAAATAGCATGGGGCGGGAGAGATATAAATAACATGGGATGGAAGAGATATAAATAACATGGGGTGGCAGAGATATAAATGGCATGGGATGGGGGGGAAAAGAAAGACAGAAATATCATGGGATGGGGAAAATGGTAGTAACGTAACGTTTAATAAACGTGAAATATGTACGTCCCTGTGTTAACCTTTGCATAACCTTTTACAAAGCTGCTACGATGAATAGATGACATAGGTATGTGTTGTTTCGAGATTAATATACGAGTATTTGAATATCGAATATATATATGCTTATACTATATTTATGACAACAGGGTGAAATCTTACAATCTTATACAAGGAGTTAACGACTTTCTTAAACGTGTCAGAGCAAGTGCTTCAAAGTGACCAGGTGTCAGACATTTAATACATCAATATTGTATTCCCTCTGGTATTTAATTTATTACACTGTGTATTTCATTGACCTCTTTTATCTAGTCTTTGGTGCAACTGATGATCTATGAATGCTTTTTAGTTAAATAATGATTTGAACAGCCGCTTGTTAAACAGTATCCTGGTGTGTTGTTAAACACTTTCTGTATGGCCACTAGCGATATAAACGAGTGTGCTTTGAGATGGTTACTCAAGAAGATGCCACAATTCTTTTCGGATCAATAAAACGGCCATTGCCTGGTCCTATTGTCTCGACCACGAATCAGACTCAAAACGCATTGGTATTTGAATCTGGAAAACTCAAAAGTTTCCATCGCCTTGCAAGTTAACGTTAGGATTTGTGTGGGATTGCGGCACTGTGCGGCTAACGTCAGAATAATGGGTCCGACTGTGCCAGGAGAATTCTAGGCCATGTCTGGAGGAAAAAAAGGAGAAAATAGAAATTAAGATATGGACTTGTGGCAATATTAGCCGGTTCACTGTACAGCTTCCTGCACTGCTTAACCTCGCTGAGGGTTTATCTAACAGGATTTAGAGGGTTACTCATCTAATACAGCTCATCAACCTCGGTGGCATAGCGGTTAAGTTATAGAAAATAAAGTGTGTGTTTTAGGGGTACTAGGTTCGCATACCGGCTCCAGTTGAATATATACATATACGTTGTGTGTACGTATACGTTCTGAATGACATCCGTCACACACACGCACGTATATGATTGGTTAAAGATTATTTTTTTAAAAGAATGTCTTGGTAGCCGAAAGCAGGGTGAGGATGATTCGATACAACAGGTTCGAGTCCCTTCAACAGTTTGATGTCATCTACGAGGCTAGAAAGGATTTAACTATTCCCTGTACCGCTGCGTCAGTATCTGTGTGTGTAATAGTCAAACCCGACATACATACAATATATAAATATTCATACATCAATACATACATACATCAATACATACATACATGCATACATGCATACATACATACAGTTTGTAAGGCCAGACAGGATTTAATTATTAATATTCAATATATTATCTATGTATGTAATAGTCATATCCTATATATAGATATTCATAAATCAATATTATACTAAGCTTAGCCTGTGCCAGGTCTGCCCGTAAGCAGGATCGACCGCGTGGCTTGTAGGCCCCATGCATATGATTCGGTTAAATAGCATTCTTTTTAAGGATGACTCGGTAGCTGAGGATGTATCGTGGCAAGTCTACAAAATTCGGTCGATTTGGTGCACCTGGAATTAATTATCCTCTGCGCCAGTGCGTTAATATCTATGAACGTAATAGTCAAACCCGAAATACATACAATATATACGCACATACATACATACATACATACATACATACATACATAGTATATATTATATATGACATAGATATATACACACATGCATATAAAGAAAAAGAAATTATTATTTAACGATGCACTCAACACATTTTATTTACGGTTATATTGCGTCATATGGTCAAGGATCATACAAATATTGAGAGAGAAACCCCGCTGTCGCCACTTCATGGGCTACTCTTTTCGATTAGCAGCAAGGGATATTTTATATGCACCATACCACAGACAGGGTAGTACATTCCACGGTCTTTGATAAACCAGTCGTGGTGCACTGGCTGGAACGAGAAATAGCCCAACGGGCCCACCGACGGGGATCGATCCCACACCGACCGCGCATCGAGCGAGCGCTGTACCACTGGGCTACGTCCCGCCATACATGCATATAAAGTGAAAAGACCAAAGTGCACGTGTACAAGTTTATACTGACACCCTGCCTTCAGCAACCTGAAACAATAACCTACATGTACATATGTACTTACAACAACATATAAACTGTGAAAACACCAAAGTGCACGTGTACACGTTTATACTGACACCCTGTCTTCAGCAACCTGAAACAATAACCTACATGTACATATGTACTTACAACAACATGAAACATATTTCAATAGCATATTTCAAAAGCGTTATCAACTACATTGTATATGATCTTTAAATACTACCTCTATTTGTACTCATGTCCTTTTAATGTATTTTTATGTTCTACATAATCCAATGAAAGTCTAAGAACAAAAATCTCCAACAAAGATAAATCAGGCATTTCACGTGATATGAATAAGTTAAATCAAAAAGAGGTTTGTAATGACGATATTAAAAGAAAGAAAACTCTATTGTAAAGGTTAGTTTAATAAGACGAAGGAAATGCGCATTCACGTATCTAATTAACGTGTATGTCAAGCATCTTTTCCATTAGTTAATGTTTTATGATCGATGAGATAAAATGACTGTTTGTTATTTCAGATATAATTGATATTATAATAACAAAGATTAACATCAGAGGTTGTCTAAAATGGCTGTATGTTTTACTGTTCAAATCGATTTGTTACACTTTCAACTCCATAAGGAATGGCTTTTCATGTTGTTTTATTAGGAATGTTTTTTCAAGTATTTATTGTGTGTGTGTGTGTGTGTGTGTGTGTGTGTGTGGTGGGTGATATTTTAGTTTTAAAATACCTATATGTTTGTTTGTCTGTCCTAGAATGGCAAGTGATTTGTAAAAATGTAACTGTCAAAAGGTAAAAACAAATTGTGTCTTGGGAAGTGAAAAAATTACACTGACATTTATTATATGCATGTATATTTTAGAATGTACTTTACTGGTTAATGTTGAACATAATAACTGTGTAAATGAAAACACTTTACTTGGCCTAAATAACGTTCAATGTGTATATGTTCCTCTGTGGGTTGTTTTCCTTTTTCGTTCTCAATCTAGGACGAAAATGTAAGCTTTTTTAAAGTGCATTGCAAGGTTTAAGACTAAATCCACATTTGATCGGCCTCGGTGGCGTCGTGGTTAGGCCATCGGTCTACAGGCTAGGAGGTACTGGATTCGAATCCCAGTCGAGGCATGGGATTTTTAATCCAGATACCGACTCCAAACCCTGAGTGAGTGCTCCGCAAGGCTCAATGGGTAGGTGTAAACCACTTGCACCGATAAGTAATCCATAACTGGTTCAACAAAGGCCATGGTTTGTGCTATCCTGTCTGTGGGAAGGGGAAGCGCAATTAAAAGATCCCTTGCTGCCTGTCGTAAAAGAATAGCCTATGTGGCGACAGCGGGTTTCCTCTAAAAACCAGTGTCAGAATGACCATATGGTTTTTTTACGTCCAATAGCCGATGATAAGATAAAAAAATCAATGTGCTCTAGTGGCGTCGTTAAATTAAACAAACTTTACTTTACTTTAAATCCACATTTTTAATTTAAAGACAATGTGTCTGTGTACTTTATTACCGATATTGTGTCTTGGAAATATCTCTACTTTATTGCTGACATTGTGTCTGGGAAATATCTCTACTTTATTGCTGACATTGTGTCTGGGAAATATCTCTACTTTATTACTGACATTGTGTCTGGGAAATATCTCTACTTTATTGCTGACATTTTCTACCAGTAGAAACCATATAACGTTTACAGCACGAATTAAAATAGAATTGCATCAAGTTTATCAAGAAACTAAAGTTACAAATGAAGGTTATTGGCTTTTAAAGACTAAATATTCTATTGGGGACAAGCTCGTTTTGCTGTGTCAGCATAGAAGCCTTTGCAGATGTATTTGTGTAAGCTAATAAATGTTTTACTAAATCAGAGAAATAACCAAACATAAAAGAACGATCGAGACGGGTAATTCCGTCTGTGAAGACAAAAATAATTTGAAAGTTGATAAAACAAACATTTGTACCCTCGGATTTGAATTCGATTAGACAGTCGTAATAGATTTTGCTTACCGAGTCTCTCTTATCGAAATGCCCATCTGTGCTGGTTTTCATTGCCAAACGTCCATTATTATTGTTTCACTAAAATGACAAAAAATGTATGAATAATTTGGGGACATGGTCATTGTATGCGATATTGTGTTAAGCAGTGATGCGTCATGTTCCGAATATCTACCCCCAACGTGTTTGACGATATTGTGTTAAGCAGTGACGCGTCATGTTCCGAATATCTACTTCCAGCGTGTTTGACGATATTGTGTTAAGCAGTGATGCGTCATGTTCCGAATATCTACTCCCAACGTGTTTGACGATATTGTGTTAAGCAGTGATGCGTCATGTTCCGAATATCTACCCCCAACGTGTTTGACGATATTGTGTTAAGCAGTGATGCGTCATGTTCCGAATATCTACTCCCAACGTGTTTGACGATATTGTGTTAAGCAGTGACGCGTCATGTTCCGAATATCTACTCCCAACGTGTTTGACGATTCGTTTAATTGATATCGGCATTTCCCATGGTATTTCAGAATTGAGTCATGAGTACGAACCAAGTGTTAGGCAAATGGTTATAAAACTGCGAATAGGAACACAGTGTTTGTTTAATAACGCTTCGGCACACTGACGCTTAGAAGGTTTCTGACATAATACTAATCGTTGCACTTGGCCTAGATTGCTAGAAAAGAAACGTGCTGTCACCACATGGCTATAGGCTACTCTTGAACAGGCACGAGGGTGAGGATATTGGCTACGTGTCCATAACCCACCTAAGGTTAAGGCACGATCATCCTGGTCATAGCCTCTGATTTTGCCGGTGGGGGATGCGGGGGGGGGGGGGGGATCTAGCTCAGTCGGTTGAGTGTTCACATGAGATGCTAGCGTCGCATGATCGAACTACCTCAGTGGACCCATTCTTCGATTTGGTTTTTCCCCGTTCCAACCAGTGATTCACGACTGGTATATCAAAGGCCGTGGTATGTGCTGTCCTGTATATGGGAAAATGCATATAAAAGATCCCTTGCTGCTAATGAAAAAAATGTAGCGGGTTTCCTCCACGATCACGTGTCTTAAAATTGCCACGTTTGACATCCAGTAGCCGCTAATTAATAAACCAATGTGGTTTAGTGGAGTCGTTAAACAAACTACTGGTAATTATCCCTGCAAAAAAGGGCATGTACTGCATGATGGGATATTCTATTTAATTTATCCACTTGCGATTTAGGCATTTCTATCCAGGGCATGGCTTTAGACGTGTGTCGGAAACGTTTCTCAGGGGACAGAACCAATGGATCTTTTGGAATTATGCACTTGCCAACACATGCCATGGTTGTTTTATTTATTTTTACAATTTCAGTTCAAATTACTTACTGTCCCCAGAAACATAGGTGATGTCAGGGTCGGGGAGCCCTGAACATCACCTCACCATGTCGATCCACAGTAAAAAATTTCAAATTATCTTTCTTTCTTTTTTTTCTCTCTTCAAAAAAACACTAAAACATTAAATTACACATTACGAGACACACGCATATACAAATAGACATTCATCCACTAATTATCCATGGCTGTTTTATTATCCCTTTAGCGGTGTGCAGAAAATAATTTAGTCTGTTTACCAAGGCATCATAAATAATGTATTATAGCTGTCAGGTATTAAATATATACACGTTTTTATGCACGTGTCAAGGTCTTCGATACTATGTCAAGTAAATCCATCTTCGATACTATGTCAAGTAAATCCATCTTCGATACTATGTCAAGTAAATCCATCTTCGATACTATGTCAAGTAAATCTATCTTCGATACTATGTCAAGTGGAGAGGTGTATCAATTCGCAATGATTATTTGGTAGTCATAGTTGTGTATGTTTGTATATCTATTTCTATATATCCTTTGGACTCTGTTTTCAGTACGTACGATTTTGAAGGGGGTAATTGTTTAATCAATAACAATAAATCACGTCCGACGATAATGATTTCAATTTATTGTATTGTTTCTTCAAACAAAGGGGATGTTACTCTAGGGGGAAAAAATTAAAACTTTAAAATCATTGTGTTTGCAAAAGCAGGTTTGAGAATGCTGAAAGTATAGTTAAGCCCGTCTAAATTGAATTGCAAATGGAAGTACAAGCGTTAAAAAAACACTCCATCATGGATCATTGAGTAGCAGCGAGAAGTACTTAAGAAACTCATGCGATTGATCACGTTGTCCGATTTTCAGTGGTAAATGCAAGGACATTCATGGCTGTGAGAATTGAAACACTTTGAGACTACTCAGAGTGACGCGACAACAACGACGGTAATTAGCACCATCCCAGATGTACTTTTGTGGCATCTTCACCGTGTAATTGAGGCGCGGTTATCGAACGACATGGCACAAAGATTAGTGGCAGGCTGAACACAAACATTGGCATTTGGGTTCAGTCTGTAGACATTACTATTGATGAGGGAGCTGGACCGGCCTCGGTGGTGTCGTGGTTAAGCCATTGGACATGCGGCTGGTAGGTACTGGGTTCGCAGCCCGGTACCGGTTTCCACCCAGAGCGAGTTTTAACGAATCGGTGGGTAGGTGTAAGACCGCTATACCTTCTCCTCTCTCACTAACCAATAACGACTAACAACTAACCCACTGTTCTGGACAGATAGCTGAGGTGTGTGTCCAGGACAGCGTGCTTGAACCTTATTGGGATATAAGCACAAAAATAAGTTGAATTGAACGATGGAGCTGGGTTATGCCAGAACCAGTCAGTGAAGAAATCTGTGTATACGTTACTGACATTGAATTAAACGAATCACATGCTAATGGATTATAACAGACACGGATATGCGAACCAGTTTAGTGAGTTAATATGTGTATACACTGACATTGAATTAAACGAAACACATGCTAGTGGATTATAACAGACAAGGATATGCGAACCAGTTTAGTGAGTTAATATGTGTATACACTGACATTGAAGTAAACGTATCTCAGAGTACTGGATTATTAAAAACTCAATGGCATGTGAACCAGTCAGTGAGTCAATTAGTGAATACGTTACTGACATTGAATTACACGAATCACATGTTATTGGGTTATATAAGACAAGGATATGCGAACCAGTTTAGTGAGTTAATATGTGTATACACGGATATTGAAGTAAACATATCACAAAATACTCGGTTATAAGAGACACTGACGTGAACCAGTCAATGGGTAAATTCGTGAATACGTTACTGACATTGAAGTAAACATACCACAGACTACAGGGTTATAAAATACAATGGCGTGTGAACCAGTCAATGAGTCGTCATTTTAGTGAGTTAATCTGTGAATACATTGACATAGAAGTAAACATATCACAGACTATTGGGTTATAAAAGACAATGACATATGAACCAGTAAAGTAGTCGATCCGTGAATACCCTACTGATATTAAATTAAACGTATTATAGGTTATTGGGTTATAAAATACACAGATATGTGAACCAATCTGAGAGACAGTCCATGTATTCGTCACTGACATTAAAGTAATAATATTATTACAGGCTACTGGGTTATAAAACACGATGATATGTGAACCTCCAGTGAGTCAACCCGTGAATACGTTACTGACATTGAAATAAATATATTGCATGCTTTTGGGTTATAAAAGTCAAGGGTATTTGAACTGGTCAGTCTGGTACTGAGTATTTATTACCGGATTCTGAGTAACATCGGGTTATAAAAGACAATGACATGTTAATCAGTCAACTAATTACTCTGTGACAACGTTACTGACTTTAAAGTAAACGTATCACTGTATATTTGGTTATAAAAGGCTGGTTTATAAAATACAGTTGCATGTGAACCAGCCATTGTGTAAATCCGTGAATACGTTAGTGACATTAAAGTAAACATATCACAGACTACTGGGTTACAAAAGACAATGGCATGTGAACCAGTCAATGAATCACTTCGTGAATACGTTACTGACATTAAAGTAAACATATTAATGGTTACTGGGTTATAAATAAACGATATGTGAACCTGCCGGTGAGTCCATCAATGAATACGTTACTGGCATTGAAATAAACATATCACATGCTACTGGCTTATAAAAAAACGAAAACAAGGATAAAACAAGTCAACACCTACTTGTTTAACCGGAACATTATTTAAAGGGGGTGGTGTCGGATTTCTTCATGTAGTATGTGTATAAGTGGTGAATAAACGAATTATTTGTTATAGACGTACTCGAAAATTATCAATGTAAAGGTATTTAGCGTCAAACGTATAATGTGTGTTGTATTAGAGCGGGAATCTTTGTCTACTGTGTGGTAGTCAGCCATTCCGTGTTTTCGCTATATAGTAATCTCTGACCGAGAGAGCGGTCATAACTGTACAAATGTCCGTCTAACTCTTGTTACAGATGACATTAACGTGTCGACGTATATCGGGTTATCTCACTTTAACACGATTTTCTTTTATCCCACTGCGTCTTTTACTTTCTCTCCTTTGAATTCTAGTTCATTTGTTCCTAATCTGGCAGTTCGTCCTATGTTCGGACTACTTTCGCTGTCCATCTTTACATCTCAATCCTTGTCTCTCCATCCGCGATAAGTACTTGTCTTTTGGGGCCGCCCGTGTCATACGCCTGTCATTCCTATCAGCTTTAGCTATGGGCTTAGTTCATTTCGGGGAGAGATCATTGTTTGTCGTTGTTGCTGTTGTAGTTTTTGTTGTTTTTAATTTGTTTGTTTTGTTTGAAGGGGGTATGGGGGGTTAATAGTAATCTCTTTTTCTTTTTTTTCTTTTCTTTTTGTTAAAGTTAATTCTTGAATTACAAAAAATATATATATATATCAATATCAATGTTCAGACAGAAGTATCAATTATGAATGGTAGACAAACAAATGGAATGTGACTCGTTCGTCTTTTGAAATAATTTAGTAAACAGATTAATTATAAATTACAAGCCAAATATCATTTAGGTACAGTATGGATTTTAAGTTATACACAGAGCTGGCTGGGCCGCATCTGTATTGTATCTAATGTCATATAAAGTATGCAGGACTTTTTTAATATACATATTATATTATCTACATTCAGTGCTGAAAGTTTAACAAGATATATCATTTTACAATACCTTCATGAATAAGTTATCTTGGATATTTCTGTTTTAAGAATGTCATTTCCCTTTTTGAATGGATGTTGAACAAAGGCTGGTATTTATATACTTTATATCCAGCGGCGGATTCAAGAGGGTGTAGTGTACACCCAATGGTCAGTGTTTAAAGGATGAATATAATACATTTGTTTTGTTTTAGTGGGGGAAGGAAGGAAATGTTTTATTTAACGACGCACTCAACACATTTTATGTATGGTTGTATGGCGTCAGACATATGGTTAAGGACCACACATATATAGAGAGAGGAAACCCGCTGTCGCCACTTCATGGGCTACTCTTTTTCGATTAGCAGCAAGGTATATTTTATATGCACCATCCCACAGACATAACAGTACATACCACGGCCTTTGTTACTCTAGTTGTGGAGCAGTGGCTGGAATGAGAAATAGCCCAATAGGGCCACCGACGGGTTTTATGTGATGTTTGATCGAATGGATATTTCCGAGGAAGACATCAATTCATATATGCGTGTGACTTTACTTTGGAATACTGTCAGAAACAAAAACCTGGTTTTGCTCCAGTACGTAGGACAAATGAGAAGAAATAAAAATAGCTTATCTGGGTCGAGTTCAACAAGACAGCGCGTCGATTCCTCGATGTTTTTCTTTACTGAAGGTTCAAGCAAGTCTGTCATGGTCAACCCTCCGGAAAATACAGAGCTGTAAACCTGTGGCAGTTCTTAGGCATGAGAAAATTAGAAGTCAGGGTCCAGGGACTTCAGGCTCTTGGTCGGGTTCAGGGCGAATTTTGTTGTTGTTGTTTGTTTAAGTCCAAAATGGAAATCGAGCGAGTGCGAGTTTTACTAATTAATACGGTTAATGTTAAACCATACAAGTCGGTCATTGGTAGCACCCGCGAGTGATTGTTAGTACTGAACCGAGGATAGGTTCGATATGCTGTATTATTATTAATAGGTAACGAATTCAGATACCTGCATAATTAGCATATAATTCCATTCAGCTCTAAAATATAAACCACGATTATAAAATATGTTTATTTTTAGAAAAAGCGCGAGATTATAGTAACGTTGCGTGAGAGCGTGATGTTTGTTACAAATGCGTGAGACTCGCGCCAAATGCGCGAGATTTGACAGGTATGAAAATATGTCAGGGGATGGTGGAAGGGGAATTAGAATAGCCGGAATTTTATATTGGGGCGGGGCAAACACTGTCTGGAGTCGTGTTATGAGATGACTGGCAAATATAAAAGGTATATTTTATATGCACCCCACCCATAACCCCACCCCCACTCCACTGCACTCCACACACACACACACACACACCTACACACGCGCGACTACTGTTGGAATGGGACCAAACACATAGTCTGGTGACGTATTATGGGGCGACAGGGAAATGTAAAAGGTGATGGGGGGAAGAGGTGCGACTGAGGAGCAATGGCCCCCTGGTTACGCCAGTGGTTGGGAAGGGGGTGGTGGTAGAAATAGCCAGATAAACAGTAATTAGACTGGTTTGTATACTTCAGGTTGAACCAAATGACCACACGGGGAAATCAGTGAAAACGTTCTCGCTGAACCTGTGCACGCTAGCTCTGTGGTTGTCTGGAGACTAGCAATTAGCGGAGACGTAGCCTGACAGACATGCATCCTACAGCCTCTAATCTGTGTTCTCGTGACGTATCTGGTGATGGCCAGGGTCCCCTTCCACGAAGCGATCTTAGCACTAAGATCACCTTAAAGCATAAGGTAGATATGCACTTACGGTGATCTTAGGGCTAAGATCGCTTTATGGAACGGGGCCCAGGGCCCGGTAACATAAAGCACTCGTAACGCTTACGTCAGACGTACGTCACACATTATGCATGGTGTACGTCTGACGTAAGTGTTACGAGTGCTTTATGTTACCGGACCCAGAGGCTTAATTCATACAGTTCTCTTAAGCAACATCGAATCATCCTTGCAAGTATGTGTTTGCACTGCACTATGAGATCGCAAATGTTGCGAGAGTTTGACAAATGAGTCTCTTGGAGATCTGTACGGTTTATTAACCTCCTCAAGGTGCACGGGGGAGAGCTGTAAAACTGAGGGGGGAGGGGGGAGCAGAGCGCCGTCCATCCTCGACGCCCTAATCAATTGACTTTGCCAGTTGCTAACTGAAAATACCGACAAATACTTTTTTATTTATCGAGACCATTTCCTCCATTCATTCTCATGGTGTCAACTGCAGCAGTAGTGTTGCTCGTTTGCAGTATATCAGTTTGATTTAGAAGAATGATCCGCTGACTTAGATGTCTTAGCTGTAACGGCTCAATGGGTTGGTGTAAATCTCTAACACTCCTCTTTCACTAACACACTGTCCTGGATGTACAGTATTCCAGATAGCTGAGGTGTGTGGACCGGATAGCGTGATTGAACCTTAATTTGATATAAGCATAACAAATAAATGTAGAATAAAATCCCTGTTTAGCCATATTTAGCCTAAATGTTTGGATGATAATGGTACAAATTATATTAATGGCAACATTATACACTGAACTTTAAAAAACAACCTCAAATAATTATCTTCCAACATTATTAGATGACCTATATATAAAATCTGCTATGGCTTGAGTGTGTATCTATGAATGCGTAAAGAAAATTGATATCGAATTGTAATTAAAGTTAAACTTGTTGAAACTCCACATGGTGTTATATTAACGAGCGCAACTATTATAATACTGAAGACCTATTTATAACTCGCGCTACGGCAACAGCTGATGTAAATTTAGTTTTCTAGGAAACAGCAAAAGCAATCGTGACCACGGATCAAAGGCGTCTTCTGACAGTAGTGGAATTTGTATGGAAATCATTATGAGACTAAGTGTATCTGGAACACTACCGGGCATTCTTTTAATTGCTAGTTGAATGTTCAGCTTATGCAGTGGCTCATTTCACTGACCTCCCGGTGCGGTCTTTTAGATGTACTGATTACAGTTTAATAGGTGAGTGAGTCTGCACAAATGGTGCTCTGTGTTTTGATGGCAGATATTAAATTCAAAAACTTTCTACAAGAAGTTGTAATCCAGTCTGCAAACATAAAGAAAACAAATTAATTCGATATAAACGGTAATATTCTGTCTGGTTCATCGGAATGCATCCTACGCGTTTTCTACAAATGCTACAATTTTTTATATAATTTATACAGTAAAGTACTGTTATGACGAATCGAAAAAAAAAACCTTTCATTATGTTCATCTCGTTTGATAATAATTTCGCTAACAGTATTTTCGTATGTCGACTGCACAGCAATTTTAATTCCTTCTGTATTTCTTGAAGTGTAGCCACACCACGACTAGTATATCAAATGTCGTGGTATGTGCTATCCTGTCTGTGGGATGGTGCATATAAAATACCCCTTGCTACTAATGACAAAAGTAGCGGGTTTCCTTTCTAAGACTAAAAAATTTCAAAATTACCAAATGTTTGACATCCAATAGCCGATGATTAATAATCAATGTGCTCTAGTGGTGGCGTTAAAGAAAACAAACTTAAACTTTCTTGAAGCGTAGCCAATGACGTGTCATCATAAACATCGTATGAGCTGTTGATTGTTACAATAAACGAAAACTGCTACTTTTGAAACCACCCTTTGAAAAACGATTAGCATGTCAGAACTCGCGGTATATGCTGTCATGTCTGTGATGAAGTATATAGAAAATAGCTCTTGTATCAGCTGGCAACCTTTGTGTGGTGGCAGGGGATTTCTTCTCAGAACTCGCGGTATATGCTGTCATGTCTGTGATGAAGTATACAGAAAATAGCTCTTGTATCAGCTGGCAACCTTTGTGTGGTGGCAGGGGATTTCTTCTCAGAACTCGCGGTATATGCTGTCATGTCTGTGATGAAGTATACAGAAAATAGCTCTTGTATCAGCTGGCAACCTTTGTGTGGTGGCAGGGGATTTCTTCTCAGAACTCGCGGTATATGCTGTCATGTCTGTGATGAAGTATACAAAAAATAGCTCTTGTATCAGCTGGCAACCCTTGTGTGGTGGCAGGGGATTTCTTCTCAGAACTCGCGGTATATGCTGTCATGTCTGTGATGAGTATACAGAAAATAGCTCTTGTATCAGCTGGCAACCCTTGTGTGGTGGCAGGGGATTTCTTCTCAGAACTCGCGGTATATGCTGTCATGTCTGTGATGAAGTATACAGAAAATAGCTCTTGTATCAGCTGGCAACCTTTGTGTGGTGGCAGGGGATTTCTTCTCAGAACTCGCGGTATATGCTGTCATGTCTGTGATGAAGTATACAGAAAATAGCTCTTGTATCAGCTGGCAACCCTTGTGTGGTGGCAAGGGATTTCTTCTCAGACTCGTGGGTGAAGTGGCCGTTCTTATATTCATATGAGGAGCGGGACGTAGCCCAGTGGTAATGCGATCGCTTGCTGCGCGGTCGGTTTAGGATCGAACCCCGTCAGTGGCCTCATTGGGCTATTTCTCGTTCCAGCCACAGTTCTACAATTGGTGTAACAAATTCCGTGGTATGTACTATTTTGTCTGTGGGATGGTGCATATAAAAGATCCATTGCTGCTAATCGAAAAGAGTGGCCCATGAAGTAGCGACAGCGGGTTTCCTCTTTATATATCTGTGTGGTCCTCAACTATATGCCTGACGCCTATAACTCTAAATAAAATATGTTGAGTGCATCGTTAAATAAAAGATTTCCTTATATCTATATGGCCAAATAAATCACTGTGTTCCTTAAACGTGTGTATTTAATGACACGATCAAAATGATTTTAAAATCTTACAATATAGTACACTCTGGATAGTCCCTTTAAACTAGACACATGGACAAAAATAGAGAAAAAAACACATTTTAATTGGTTATATATTACTTTTATGATCCTCAACAAATCAACCCCCTGTTTCAATTATGGCGTTGTTTTGCACTTTGCGTGGATGGATATGTTCACGCTGGTAATACACTCTTTGTATTAATATTCTTAATTGTGTTATTTCCCTCAATCGTTATCCGTTGAGTTTATCGCCACTTAATAACCAGGGTTAGTTACTTGATAAACTCCCAGTCTCGCCAGGGACCGGAGCGAACGAGTTGACAAAACAAGTTGATTTTCAATAACGCTGAACTCTTTCCCGCCATGTTGGCAGTTATTAAAGGGCTGCTGTGCTCATCCGAGGTAATTCCGCTGACAAGAAATCAGTTTTTATCGACTCTAAAAATGAGTGATCGTCTCTATTGCAGGAACTATGTAGAGTGAGCTGTTGGATGTAGCTGCACTGGTCTTGTATTTTTGGACGAAGAAATGACCGCGGCTCCAATTGCGCCCGTGTGGCGACTAGGGATTATCTTCTTGGTGAGTTATGATCGGATATTTACGTATTTTGTCGTTTTGTCTGTCGGGTTATGATCGGTTAGTTATATATTTTTTCTGAGGTTATGATCGGATATTTACATACATTGTCATTCTGTGTTTTTTTCTGTTGTCGTGTATTTGCGTATTTCGTCGTCTTTTTATTGCTTTTATGCTCTTCATGTAATCTCCTTATTAATTTTTATTACACTATCCGTCATATTTATATTTTAACGTCTTTCTTGTCTGCTAATTTGTTTTCTTTGTTTCATGTATGCTTTTATTTAAATTATACTATTTAATTAATTTTAATAACCATTTAACATGTGCTGATTCTTATATGCTTTGCGCTTCAAATATATTTTACCAGAAAAATACTTTCTGTTTTTCTAGTATGTGTTTTTTAAGAATCCCCAAACAGCATTTTCCTATTATGGTTTGGAATTATTGTGAATAAGTAAATTAGCATGAAACACTTTTTAGAGCATGCTCTGTTCAGTATGCCCTGGCGACATATACTCTTGCTTGTGATGGTGGAAACATGCTAATTGAGCACGCATCGTTTCATGATGTTCTGTTAAATAGTTTCCCCCTCGGGAGATTTCAATCCCTTGGCCTCATAGTTCATTTGATGCACTCCTTCTAGAGAGATGCAAATATCCCAATAGAACCCCAATGTACAACGAATCCATGATTACTTTTTTAAAACAACAATAATTGCAAAATTGATATGCTTGTCTCTTGGTTGGCCAATCTGTACTTGTGTACTACTTATTGGTAAAACAAAATTAAATGCAAAATCAAGGGAAAACGGTTGCTTTTTATAAGTTTATATTGTCCCCGATACATTTCTAGAAGCAGTACATTCCAAGATAATATGATATTTTTATACGTTTTGCTCCATTCCGTTAAAAGAGAATGGATATGCCTCTGGATCTATTACACCCTCTCTATCTCTAATGTAATAGTAAATGTCGATTAGCATTCTTTGGTATGAAGTTTTGAAGAAAGAATAAACAATCTGCCCTGCCCCTTTAGTGACTTGTAACATTAGGGCAACCACTAATGTAGAAATGTCCCTTATTGGGACTTATTGTTTTTGTCATATATATATATATATAACGGTCTGTGATGTTAGTCAGTAAATATTATCAAAAGTGTATAGCTAATGTTTCATAGGCAGAACCACTGTTTACGCCCAGTGGTAGCAGATTACAATTTTGAGATTTTTAAAAGTTAATTACCGGTATTCATGATTTTGTGTGTGGGGTGTATTAGTTGGTAGTTACATGTATTGATCATAGACATAAATGTAAAATGGTATTTGCAGCTACAATAATGAATGTTTCATCTTCTTTCAGTTAATTTCGTCCAACGTGGCCGTGGATGTGTGTCGGAATAAATACCAGATGCAGAAACCGAACGACTTCCGATTGTACACATGCGCGTGGTGTTACTTCTTCTTGTTCCAGTCTAAAATTTTACTACCTAACTTGACCTCATTCTATTTAACTGCTAACGTCAACGGATCTCTGTTTGCTAAAGGTGATGTGCTACTCCCCGATTTAAATAACGATACCATGACGGCTATAATCTGTTCGACCTTGACCTCTGCGCAGTGTGACAGATGGAAAATGTGCTGTTTCGCCGCGGAGGAATGTTGCACGGCGCAGACTGATACCCCTCGAAGCCAGAACGGGACGTGTAAACGGACGTGGGATGGTTACGGATGTTGGGAGGATACATCTCCAGGAACACTGAGTCAGCTCAGTTGTCCAAGCTTCCTTCAGTACTCCGTACCAACAAGTACGTTAAATGTAGTTGTAGTTACTTTTTATGTTGCTGTTTTATTCATTCATTCATTCATTCATTTGTAGTTATTTTCGTGCTTATATCCAATGGAGGTTCAAACACGCTAATCTGGACTGTGTGTCCAGGGCAGAAGGTTAGTGAGTGATAAAATAATTGGTTACTCTTTCCTATTTGCAGAAATGGATCTTTTATATGCTGCATCCCACAGACAGGATAGTATATACCACGTCATGTGTTACATAAGTTGTGGAACACTGCCTGGAACGAGATATAACACAGTGGGCTCACCGATGCCATCATGGGAATCGATTCTAGTCCCACTGCTCATCAATCGAGCGCTTAACCACTGGGCTACGTCCCGCACCAGAATTACTAGGGAGTAAAACAAAAACCAGGCCACATTAGAATAAGGTGTTTTCCAGCTGGAGAGAACAGGCACTTTTAAGTAGAACGTATACGTCTGAATGCATCGCCCCTACATTCTTCCTCTAAAAACGGCTCTATTTTTTTTTTTTTTTTTTTTTTTTTTTACGCCAGTTTAAAGTTATAGCTGCGGTAAAAAAAAAACAAAAAAAAACAACCCCACAACCAAAACGAAAACACTGCAATAATACGCATCTTGCATACATTTTGAAAACACGTTTTGACATGTATTTATTTTCGTTTACTAAAACAATAGCCTAAATATGCACCAAACCTGATACAAATTGTAACAAAGTTTCAAATTCAGTAACGTTCGAGACAATTACTTGTTGACTTGGCTCTTCAGGATACCATAACAAGATGCATGGCTACTTTTTATCTTTTTCATTTTAAATCTCGATACCTATTTGTGAGCAATACATTATATTAATGTCGCAGTCAGTTCACGGAAAGATGTTTTAAGTGGAAGACATGAAATATCTCAATTGGAGAGATGTGGTTACATTTGTATCGTTGGGTGGTCTCCAGTGCGATGTCATAGCGTCTGAAGGACACATTAGCAATGCTCTAAATTACAATTTTCAGGAATTATAAAAGGTACCTCACATTGATGAATCCCGGGGACTGTTTTGCTGGTGACCTAATTTTGAAAAACAAACCCGTTACCATAATCAAAATTTGTATCTATGTGCAACGCGAAGTGCAACATCGTGACTGCTATGAGGAAGCTCTGTCGTGTGTTTTGTGTATAGGTAGACTGCCACTCCCCAGGACGATACATCCTTCCTGACCTATCTGCAGGAAGACTGTCAAATCAGAGATTATAGCTAACAGAAACCGTAGAATGGCACGTCGTGAAAACACATTGAACAGTATGATGCATTGCATAGTGTGTGGTTCTTCCTCTCGCCACTGTGTGTTGGGTATTGATTGCTGGTAATAGGTCAAGTGTAATTGGCTTTATTGAGCACTTGCCTTAATCCCTGTATCGGAAACGAGCTTCAATCTATACAATTTTATGGTACTATATTAAGAAACGTTTTTATTTATATGTACATTGGATTTTTTTCTTCATTCTTCTCTTTTTATATTTCTTAACATTGGATTTTTTTCTTCATTCTTCTCTTTTTATATATATATTTTTTTTTTTTTTTTTTTATATATTTGTTTAATGTTAGTATTATTTTTATACAGTTGCATGCCAATTCATCGGTTTCCTTTTGAGGTAAACGGAGAGAGTACATAGGACGCTTGCTTGGATCGATCTCGCTTAGTGCGCTTATCGAGTTTCTTTCCCGTTACAACTTGTCATCCACGATTTGCGTAATAACAGAGGCTGCAGTATCTTCGTCCTGTCTTTCAGAAGAATGTTCCATTATTGTTCATTTGTAGTTGTCTCAGACAATACTGAAAATGTATAACAGCCTTATTTCAGTCCGGTTCAGTAATATCACTCAGAAGTATGGGATAGTCCTTATAGTGGTGAAGACAATCTTTATAAAATATACCTCGAAGCAGTCAGACTAATTTCAGGTCTGCCAAACTTTGCACCAAGACTGTCTTTGCATTATTAAACGTATTAAGTGACGCCTACTTTGTGATTTAAAACCAACAAGCTGTACATAATGATTAAAATAATGAAAGGTTTAATTCCCGACTTCATCATATACAGTTTGTTTTCCAAACATTTCAAAAGTGAGATACTCCTATTGTTATGCTTGTGAAAGGAAAATAAGTTTTCTTTAACAACACCTCGACATATTTTAAACTACGGCTGTTCTGGTGTGAGGCATATTGTTAATTAAACTCTTGGTCCAGTGCTCCACCACTGGGTTATATCCTGTTTCCTTATAATGCTTCCTTATGCTAAGCCTACGATGGATCTATGACGTCTCAGAATCTTTTTTGAAGACCTTTTTATAATATATTGTTAAACGTTTTGGATACTGTTTCTGAGACTGGTCTCTGGAGACAGGGCAGTGTTTTATATCGAGAGAGACGTCTACGAAACAAAATATCAAAAATCAATCCTTGACCGACCACGCTTCAAGCGAGCGCATTGCCACTGGACTATGATCCGCCCCATTGTAAATTAGTGTCTGCAACCAAATTTAGTCGAATGTTTCTGGATTCATCCCAATGCAATTTGAATAACCATCCGCATCACTTTTGGGGCAGTAAAGAAACCATCAAGGAACAGTAATATAGAGTCTTCTCCAGTAAAATAAAAAGGTACTTTGACACACAAAAGGGCATTTATGTAATTCATATTATCGGGCGAGAGTGACATGGGTGGTTCTTGTCCCCCACTATCCGCTAGATTCGGCCCTGTTTTCCTTACATTTAGAGTACTACAGGCTGTGTGTACCTGCCTTTGTTCAAATACTTTGGCTTTGATGTTTCTAAAACAAAGTCTCGCGAAATCATTTTGAGTGTATCAAGTGAAGTCACGAAGACCTTGTTTCCGAAGAACGTCTCCGAGACGTTTTACATGTATCGTAGGATTTATGGAATCGTATCGATGTTATTTACGATTTGCCACAACTGGGTACCCACGATATCATATATATACATCTGACAGTCGAAATTGTCAAACAATATTCATTTCGAGAAGTAGTAAAACCCATGCATTTAATGGGATGCATTTAATGATATTATTCGACTAGTAATAGAAGAAAATGTATGTTGCATTCAAAGCTAGGGCAGCAATATAAAAGCCAACATACATAGTGCTGGTCTTAGTATTGATCCATTATGTAACTGAATATTGTCCAGAAAATGTTTTGTTTTTCTATGAATGCAGTGTGTCTGAACCTCCGAGTTGCATTGTCTTGAATTCATTGCACAAGTATAAGTAGATCAATTTATTGTTGGTCCTAAATGCTATATGTATGTTAAATAATAATATAAAAACCCAATGTACTAATACATACATAAATATTTTTAAAAGACCAAAACGTCTTCGTTACTTAAATTAGAGATCATGTAGTCAAGATGTACAGAAACACTGTCCTGGACAGACATCCCAGATAGCTTAAATGTGTGCCCAGGACAGTGTGTTTCAACCTTAATTGGATAGAAGCACGAAAATATGTTGAAATGAAATGAAAAATGTTGTTGGTTGGTGTTTTGGGGTGTGTTTTTGTGGGGGGTGAGGGGATGGGGGTATTCCAGCTTATATCCAATTACGGTTCAAGCATGTTATCATTGACACGTGTTAACTATTTGGATTGCGTGACCAGGACATGCCCTAATGGTTATCATTGACACGTGTTAACTATTTGGATTACGTGACCAGGACATGCCCTAATGGTTATCATTGACACGTGTTAACTATTTGGATTACGTGACAAGGACATGCCCTAATGGTTATCATTGACACGTGTTAACTATTTGGATTACGTGACCAGGACATGCCCTAATGGTTATCATTGACACGTGTTAACTATTTGGATTACGTGACCAGGACATGCCCTAATGGTTATCATTGACACGTGTTAACTATTTGGATTACGTGACCAGGACATGCTCTAATGGTTATCATTGACACGTGTTAACTATTTGGATTACGTGACCAGGACATGCTCTAATGGTTATCATTGACACCTGTTAACTATTTGGATTACATGACGAAGACATGCCCTAATGGTTATCATTGACACGTGTTAACTATTTGGATTACGTGACCAGGACATGCCCTAATGGTTATCATTGACACGTGTTAACTATTTGGATTACGTGACGAAGACATGCCCTAATGGTTATCATTCACACGTGTTAACTATTTGGATTACATGACCAGGACATGCTCTAATGGTTATCATTGACACGTGTTAACTATTTGGATTACATGACCAGGACATGTTAACTATTTGGATTACGTGACCAGGACATGCTCTAATGGTTATCATTGACACGTGTTAACTATTTGGATTACGTGACCAGGACATGCCCTAATGGTTATCATTGACACGTGTTAACTATTTGGATTACGTGACGAAGACATACTCTAATGGTTATCATTGACACGTGTTAACTATTTGGATTACGTGACCAGGACATGCCCTAATGGTTATCATTGACACGTGTTAACTATTTGGATCACATGACCAGGACATGCCCTAATGGTTATCATTGACACGTGTTAACTATTTGGATTACATGACCAGGACATGTTAACTATTTGGATTACGTGACCAGGACATGCTCTAATGGTTATCATTGACACGTGTTAACTATTTGGATTACGTGACCAGGACATGCCCTAATGGTTATCATTGACACGTGTTAACTATTTGGATTACGTGACGAAGACATGCTCTAATGGTTATCATTGACACGTGTTAACTATTTGGATTACGTGACCAGGACATGCCCTAATGGTTATCATTGACACGTGTTAACTATTTGGATCACATGACCAGGACATGCCCTAATGGTTATCATTGACACGTGTTAACTATTTGGATTACATGACCAGGACATGTTAATTATTTGGATTACGTGACCAGGACATGCTCTAATGGTTATCATTGACACGTGTTAACTATTTGGATTACGTGACCAGGACATGCCCTAATGGTTATCATTGACACATGTTAACTATTTGGATTACGTGACGAAGACATGCTCTAATGGTTATCATTGACACGTGTTAACTATTTGGATTACGTGACCAGGACATGCCCTAATGGTTATCATTGATACGTGTTAACTATTTGGATCACATGACCAGGACATGCCCTAATGGTTATCATTGACACGTGTTAACTATTTGGATTACATGACCAGGACATGTTAATTATTTGGATTACGTGACCAGGACATGCTCTAATGGTTATCATTGACACGTGTTAACTATTTGGATTACGTGACCAGGACATGCCCTAATGGTTATCATTGACACATGTTAACTATTTGGATTACGTGACGAAGACATGCTCTAATGGTTATCATTGACACGTGTTAACTATTTGGATTACGTGACCAGGACATGCCCTAATGGTTATCATTGACACGTGTGAACTATTTGGATCACATGACCAGGACATGCCCTAATGGTTATCATTGACACGTGTTAACTATTTGGATCACATGACCAGGACATGCCCTAATGGTTATCATTTGGATTACGTGACCAGGACATGCCCTAATGGTTATCATTGACACGTGTTAACTATTTGGATTACGTGACCAGGACATGCCCTAATGGTTATCATTGACACGTGTTAACTGTTTGGATTACATGACCAGGACATGCCCTAATGGTTGGTTTTGAGCGAGACAGAATGGTATGCAGTTATTCGACACATCACCACTGAGTTATACGCTGTGCTGTAGCCCGTAATGGGATGCGAACCTAGAATCTAAACAGCCTTAAACCCAGTGGCCTAGCTACTGCGATATCGTAAATGTGTTTTGTTCCAAGACACCACTAGAGCACATTGATTAATTAGTCATCGGTTATTGAATGTCAAACATTTGGTACTTTTGACTTAATCTTCAGCGGAAATCTGCTACATTTGTCCATTAACAGCAAGGGATCTTTTATATACACTTTCCCACAGACAGGATAGCACCTACCAAGTCGTTTGATATGGTTTAAACAATATTTATTTCACAAAAGAAATGGATTGGCAAACAGGCCATTGGCCTATATTAATGCCTCTCCACACATACATTGTTACATACAATTTATAATATACACATATATCAGTTTACATGTTCTTCAGAGAAATAGAAACAATTAAATAATTTGCACTCAAACATAAAAACAAGTCTAAATGACCATTAAATTAATATACTTGTCCATGCGTACACGTACCCACGTACATAAATATACCCGATTTCCTAAGATTAACTTACATCAGTGATGCTCGCCCACGGTACAGCAGCCAAACTTGCAAGTGGCAATGTGATGTATGATAAATGGCTTTAAGAAATTAAAACGTGAAGCGTTTTGACAATTCAAAAAAGTTATGAATAGATTCTGCTATACGTAAATTAAGGTCCAGAGGGTAATCATTATTACCATATAGCAATATATGGAGATCAAAACCACCATTATAAAAATACATTGTTGTACGAATGTTATCATATAGAGGACAGACAAATAGGAAATGTAACGTATCTTCATATGGATGTCCACAACTACAAATGGAATTATCATAAATATGTCTTGTATATCTATGAGCGTTGAGGTCACTGCATTCTAAACGAAGTCTACAATGAATTATTTGATTTAGGCGTGATCCGAATTCTACAAATGTCTTATTTAATCCATTTATCTGCGGAGATATACAATTTTTTAATTTTCTAAAAGATTCTATTTGTCTTATGTTTTCATCAATACTATTCCACTCACAAGCTGCTGAGGGTAAAAACTATTTTCTGTATAATTCTGTTCTAGCGTGAATATATTGCAATTGGTCAGCATTACGGAGTGAGTGATTTCCAGAAACTGTTTGGGGTACCAGCGATGATAAATACTGTGGAGTTATGCCTTTAACCGTTTTATAAAAGGTACATATTTTGTGAAATACACGACGTTGGTTTAAAGGACTGAATCCAGTTTCGCTATATATTTTCTCATCCCCTAACAGCACCACATACTGTACGAAGGGCGTCCAACTGAAGTGTTTCTAATATATTTGCTTGGGCTTCTGTACAATTATCCCAAGTCGTTTGATATATCTTTCGTTGTGCACTGGTTAGAACAGGGGTGAATCTAACCACTCCAAGCGAGCGATCTACCGAATGAGCTAAATTCCGTTCCCATATATTGCGCCATAAAGGCGGATATCAACTCACCAGGGGCGGCATCTTGGGACAACTCTATCAAAATTATGGCACTGTACAAACAGAATCAGGATACGGTAATACAGAACCTTATTCAGTTAGACAAATGTTTTCGTATTTGGAAGGTTGCATATATCCCTTGACGTCGGCTTTCCTCGTTAAGACTGTGTGTCAAAAATTACCAAATGTTTGACATCCAGTAGCCGCTGATTAATACAGCAATGTGCTCTAGTGGTGTCGTTAAACAAAACAAACTTTGTATCCCTTGACGTCACCCCAACCTCAACAAAAACACACGAGTACGGCCCTGTTACGTCAAACACTCAGGTGTCCTTTGCACGTGTTATATTACAATGCTATTCATAGGCAAATATGAGCGGACGGAGGGACACCGTCTCTCCTGAATTCTGATGACAAGTCACCCATCCCCAAGTTGAAAATCAATTCAATATACAATTGTCCTCCTCTCTGCTGTGGCCATCTTCCGACGGCTAAGCTTTTCTAACGTCAACTGGTGTGTTTCCGCAATGTTCTTACCGTCGGTTCCTCTTTGAGTTTGCCGTGTAGCCAGCCGACAGTTATAATACGAGAGCTCTAACACATCTAAGCGGTCGAAACGAAGCGTTGTAGCTTCTTATAATCGTATTTACTGCTTGATCAACGCACATAATGCGCTGGTCATTAAACTGCATTTGGTGGAATAACCCCAGACCCTGCGAGCCAATATGTCGTTACAGCGTGCAAATTGGGCCATGTGGCCGCAATTTTATCTTTGCCATTGTCGATTCATTTGCTGGGGTACTTAAATTAGGTACGGGAGTGTGATTAAAATAATCATGTGTATTTAAGTGTTGACTACACGTGAATGTTCCAAGATGATTATGTTTTAAATTGATGTTTCTGTCGTGCTGTTGCATGATCAAAACGAACTGTTAAATAATGGTTGGTCCTTCATTTTCGTTTTGTTAACGAGACTTTCTTGAGTTTTCTATCAGTGCTTAAAGCCTTTTAACTAGTAAAGTTACACACTAAATACATCGGTTCCCTTATAATGCAGTGTTGATATATTTAACGTTTTTCTGGTTATTTAAATTATGTGTTTGTGCAGGAAATTAAGAAGGACCAAGGATTATGGCGATCGAAGTTTCTATGGATGGGATGGGATGGGAACTCTATTTACGTGCCCATATCCACAGAGGTTCAGGCACGCCCACCTCGGATTTAGTCTCTGACTTCGCCAGTAACTAATTCCGGGGCAGGAGGGGAAGTTTCTATGGAGTTCGGTCCATCATCCTCCGAAAATATAAACAAAAATTTAATTAGCTTTGAGCAAGGAGATTTCGACCTCAACACCCCCCCCCCCACACACACACACACACACCTCTCCACACGCATACATACACACGCGCGCGCGCACACACACACACAGATACACACATATACACACGCACGCACGCGCGCGCGCGCACACACACACACACACCTCTGCCCATGCGCCTGCTAATTCTACAATAGCCCATTAGTAGTATTTGGGAATGCAGACACTGATATACCAAACAAGAAACGCTGTTTAATATACCACTGGAGTCGTTAAAAGGGCTGTACTAGTCGGAAACATCTTAAAGGGACATACCCTAGTTTTGAAACACTAATGCATAGTTTTTACTATTAGAGCCGTTTCTGATAACTAAAATCATACTTTCCTTAGATTTTATTGTTTAGATTATCCATTTCAGTACATTCGAATTCTTTTGGTCATCCTGATGTTTTTAATATCACAAAATGCATTTCTCATATTTTTAAAAACACACGTGCGTCTGAGAGGTAACAGTTATGGAGTCGAGTTTTAGTCTATTTTTAGAGGGTAATTCACCATTTCAAAATCACAGACTCATGTTTCACTCAATGGGATCTTTATCCAAATGTGTTACAGGTTTGTAGATTAACTAAACTCAGTGTTAATTTTCATGGGTTGAACCTAGGGTCTGTCCCTTTAAAGATTAGGGACACTCTTCTTTCTCCCATTCGGAAGGTATACGAATCTCGCCTTTAGAAAATGATTAGTGGACAGTACACACATAGAATCGAGGAACAGTAACAGTAATATCGGGTCTTCTACAGGAAGGATGAAATAATCTTGTGTCGTGCTCGCGTCGGTCATACCTACTTGACTCATTCATTTATCTTGTGTCGTGCTCGCGTCGGTCATACCTACTTGACTCATTCATTTATCTTGTGTCGTGCTCGCGTCGGTCATACCTACTTGACTCATTCATTTATCTTGTGTCGTGCTCGCGTCGGTCATACCTACTTGACTCATTCATTTATCTTGTGTCGTGCTCGCGTCGGTCATACCTACTTGACTCATTCATTTATCTTGAACAAAGTGTACTCTGACCGTGCGCCACATTTTGGTGGAGTGTAAGCACCTGAGAGAAACTAGAAAAGATATATTTGGCAAACGTAATGTGATGGAATCATTTCGCTTCCATCCAGAACTTCTATTACAGTTTCTGTGTGACTCTGACTTTCATTCTCAAGTTTAATATTATCTATCTGTGATATTTGTATTTTTGTACAGTTCGTTACACTGTATTTTTATTTGACTATTGAATTTTTATATTGATGTTGATCATCATTTCATGTTTTGACTTTACTATAGTTTGACACCCAATAGCCGATGTATTTTTCGTGCTGGGGTGTCGTTAAACATTCATTCATTCATTCGGCACTCCACATCTAGGTACGGCTCTGGTTACTCTGGTCACATAGGTAATGTGTGTGTAAGTTGTACAAGAGTCAGTTGTGTATATGTATACGTGCGTGTTTAGTTTAGCGGACGTGGATATGATATCAAATGGATTACTTTCAATTTACAACAAATAATCTCATATTTGAGTGACACTGTTTATTTGTAAGCATTCGGTAATGTTTTCTTTTAGTTCAGCGTCTATAGTTTATATTTTGTTTGCATAATTTTAGTTTTATTTTAATGATTTTACATAAACCGCCAACATTTGTAATTGGTTGATGATTGTGCATAGCCGGTTTATTCTAGTAACACATTTAGCACGTGCTACGGGCCCTGCGCTTCAGGGGGCCCCGCGGTGATGTGTACATTTATTTTCCCCAGGTCATTTTCCCCTCTCCCTAAAGGGGTTGCAAAATATATATCCTTAAACCGGCTCCGGGTGGTTGTGATGGTAATACAGTGATGTTATGGTAATACAGTGATGTGATGGTAATACAGTGATGTTATGGTAATACAGTGATGTTATGTCTTGTACAGGGTTTGCCTTGAAGACATGTCTTGCTAACGGAACCTGGCTGAAGATAAACGGACAGGAGTGGACGGACTACACACCTTGTCTGGACAAACAGGTACTCGCTATATTTATAACTCAACTCATGTCATACCACTGCATTAACAACTCAAATCACTTCATACCTCTACATGAACAATTCAATTCATTTCATACTGATACACTTATAACTCCACTCACTTCATACCGCTACATGAAGAACTCAAATCAATTCATACCACTACATTAACAACTCAAATCACTTCATACTGCTACATGAAGAACTCAAATCACTTCATACCGCTACACGAACACCTCAAATCAGTTCATACCACTACATGAACAACTCACACCACTTCATGCCGCTACATGAACAACTCAAATCACTTCATACCACTACACTTACAACTCAACACACTTCATACCGCTACACCTACAACTCAACACACTTCAAACGACTTAAACACTTACAACTCAACATACTTCATAATGCTACACTTACAACTGACCACACTTCATACCACTACACTTACAACTCAACACACTTCATACCGCTACACCTACAACTCAACACACTTCAAACGACTAAACCTACAACTCAACACACTTCATAATGATACACCTACAACTCAACACACTTCATACCACTATACTTACAACTCAACACACTTCATACCGCTACACCTACAACTTAACACACTTCATAATGATACACCTACAACTCAACACATTTCATACCACTACATTTAGAACTCAACTCACTTCACACCAATACATTACATCTACAACTCAACACACTTCGTAACGCTACACCTACAACTCAACACACTTCATACGACTACACCTACAACTCAACACACTTCGTTACGCTATACCTACAACTCAACGCTATACCTACAACTCAACACACTTCATACGACTACACCTACAACTCAACACACTTCGTTACGCTATACCTACAACTCAACGCTATACCTACAACTCAACACACTTCATACGACTACACCTACAACTCAACACACTTCGTTACGCTATACATACAACTCAACGCTATACCTACAACTCAACACACTTCATACGACTACACCTACAACTCAACACATTTCGTAACGCTACACCTACAACTCAACACACTTCATACGACTACACCTACAACTCAACACACTTCGTAACGCTATACCTACAACTCAACACACTTCATATGACTACACCTACAACTCAACACACTACATACGACTACACCTACAACTCAACACACTTCATACGACTACACCTACAACTCAACCCACTTCGTAACGCTACACCTACAACTCAACACACTTCATACGACTACATCTACAACTCAACACACTTCATACGACTACACTTACAACTCAACACACTACATACGACTACACCTACAACTCAACACACTTCAAACGACTACACTTAAAACTCATCACACTACATACGACTACACCTACAACTCAACACACTTCGTAACGCTACACCTACAACTCAACACACTTCATACGACTACGCCTACAACTCAACACACTTCATATGACTACACTTACAACTCATCACACTACATACGACTATACCTACAACTCACCACACTTCGTAACGCTACACCTACAACTCAACACACTTCATACGACTACGCCTACAACTCAACACACTTCATACGACTACACTTACAACTCATCACACTACATACGACTACACTTACAACTCATCACACTACATACGACTACACCTACAACTCAACACACTTCGTAACGCTACACCTACAACTCAACACACTTCATACGACTACACCTACAACTCACCACACTTCGTAACGCTACACCTACAACTCAACACACTTCATACGACTACACCTACAACTCACCACACTTCGTAACGCTACACCTACAACTCAACACACTTCATACGACTACGCCTACAACTCAACACACTTCATACAACTACATTTAGAACTCATCACACTACATACGACTACATCTACAACTCACCACACTTCATACGACTACACTTTCAACTCATCACACTACATACGACTACAACCACAACTCAACACACTTCATACGACTACACTTTCAACTCATCACACTACATACGACTACACCTATAACACAACACACTTCATACGACTACACTTACAACTGATCACACTACATACGCTACAACTACAACTCAAGACACTTCGTAACGCTACACCTACAACTCATCACACTACATACGACTACATCTACAACTCAACACACTTCATACGACTACACTTTCAACTCATTACACTACATACGACTACAACCACAACTCAACACACTTCATAAGACTACACTTACAACTCGTCACACTACATACGACTACACCTACAACTCAACACACTTCATACTACACTTACAACTCATCACACTACATACGACTACAACTACAACTCAAGACACTTCGTAACGCTACACCTACAACTCAAGACACTTCGTAACGCTACACCTACAACTCATCACACTACATACGACTACACCTACAACTCAAGACACTTCGTAACGCTACACCTACAACTCACGACACTTCGTAACGCTACAACTACAATTCAAGACACTTCGTAAAGCTACACCTACAACTCAAGACACTTCGTAACGCTACAACTACAACTCAAGACACTTCGTAACGCTACACCTACAACTCAAGACACTTCGTAACGCTACAACTACAACTCAAGACACTTCGTAACGCTACAACTACAACTCAAGACACTTCGTAACGCTACACCTACAACTCAAGACACTTCGTAAAGCTACACCTACAACTCAAGACACTTCGTAACGCTACAACTACAACTCAAGACACTTCGTAACGCTACACCTACAACTCAAGACACTTCGTAACGCTACAACTACAACTCAAGACACTTCGTAACGCTACAACTACAACTCAAGACAGTCTACTCTATACTCTGATTACGTTTAGGCTTAGCAGTCGATTATTGGTGTATTACAAATTTCAATCCTTTGTTGTCGCTTTTTTACCCAGAGCATATCTCGACATAAAATCTCTTTCTGAGGCAAGGTACTTATTCGTTTTTGAAATTACTATTACCGAGGAAAGATATTTTCCAAATTACTGTCTGAATAGCAAGAATACGTTATATTAGCCACACGCTGGGCATGTTTACCTATGGGGCAAGAATCACAATTATTCGTTTTTCTGTAATCATGTGAAACTATTGGCACCATTTAGTCAGTAACAACGTTCATCGTGCTACCTCTGGGTAGGTCACAGCTTATGCCGGGGAGGGCGTGTTTCTCTTTTAATGGGAAAAAGTTAGATTAGTTCTCCGCAATAGCTAATGACTGAAGGTATTAAGAATCTTATTTAAAGGTGTTATGTCAAAGTTGTAATAATGGCGGTACCTGCCAAAAATGTTTATTATGTTTTCGATTGTTTATACATTCAGCTATACGCCTATAAAAAAGGTACAACCAAATAATTCCATTTACTAGTAGAAAAAAAAATGGGAATCTTGAGACTAGTGACGTCACTGTTTTATGCATATATATTCAACACTAATACATTTGTACATATTATTATAATATGTGTATTTACAAACCGCTAAACAAAGTAACTAGGTTATAGGCAACTGTCTCAACTGTAATTTCATTTTGCAGTTCAATAATATATTCAGAAACTCTCATAATATACACATACGCCTTGTAGCGTAGGGCTAGCCCTTGTTAGAAACAGTTTGACTGAGCATACAGTAATGTACAGACATTAAATCGGAAGAAGAAACAAAGTGTTTAACAAATTAACTCCCAGTGATAGTCAGTTTTGTTACCTGTGTCATTTGATCCACTTAGGGCGGGATTTAGCTCAGTCGGTTGAGTGCTCGCTTGAGGTACCAGCGTCACAGGATCGAACTACCTCGGTGGATCCATTCAACTGATTTGTTTTTCTTTTGGTTCCAACCAGTGCATCACAGCTGGTCAAAGGCCGTGGTATGTGCTTTCCTGTCTGTGGGAAAGCGGATATAAAAGATACAAATGTAGCGGGTTTCCTCTAACAACTACTTGTCAGAATTACCAAAAGTTTGACATCGAATAGCCGATGAATAATAAATCAATGTGTGTTAGTGGTGTCGTTAAACAAAAACTTTATTTTTTATTTTTAATCCATTCAATTTTTTATTTCTATTTTTTCAGAGAGGCTGATAGCGTTAAATTAAGACGAGGCTGCATATTTTTTGATATATGCAAATGTATGCAAAAAAAGCCCAGACGATATTTTTCCCCAGTACCTATTTCCTGTACCAACTCCCAATAAACGCAGGGCCGGTACCGTCGTCTGGACATGGGGGTGTGGTAAACTGTCCTGAAAACGCGTCTCTTCTTGTCTTCATTACGAAAATGTTACTATCCATCTGCGATACTGCCTAAAAATTTTAATCTCGAACACTGGACACGTAAACGTAAATTTACGATGTTTAGTGAAATTGGCCCCTGTATTTGAATAGCATAGTGTTGTTTACACTGCCTCGGTGGCGTCGTGGTTAAGCCATCGAACATAAGGCTGATAGGTACAGGCTTTTAACGACTCAATGGGTAGGTGTAAGGCCACTACACCCTCTTCTCTTTCACTAAACACTAACAATTAATAACTAGCCCACTGTCCTGGACAGACAGCCCAAATAGCTGATGCGTGTGTGTGTGCCCAGAACAGCGTGCTTGAACCTTAATTGGATATAAGCACGAAAATAAGTTGAAATGAAATGAAATACACTGCATAAAACGTCATAACAATATTGTGTTCACATTGGCATTATCTTAGTTAATCAAAGTTAAAATGCTTAGAGAATTTATATGTTTTTTGGGCTACTTTACGTTTGAAATCGTCCCACACCGTAATAACACCGTAATAACACCGTAACACCGTAATAACACCGTACCGACCACGTGCAACTGACAACAAATTGAGTGGCTCTTTCTTCTTTTTTTCTACTTTTTTTCTTCTTTTTAAAGCGGTAAATTTGCTCGTTTAATCTATCTCCAGCGCCAATGCTATATTAATCGAATCCCTACTAAAAAAACCCACCTGCATCTCACTAAGCCGATATTGAAAATTCCAGTCATCGCGTACAATACGTAGTCAGTATGAAACAATGGATTGGTTATTTTGGTCTACAAGACGTTGTGAAGTTTTTTAAAAACATTAATTTTCTTGGGTCCTTGCACTAAACCGAACTTAGATCGATTAAGTGGTGTCGATTACTTTTTTAATTCAATTTCCTATTGATCGAAAACCAAAATTTCGAGATTTCGCCTGTTATGGGTTACGCTTTTGCGCAGCCTATATCAACTGTTATGCAATAATCACTTGAAATCACTATCAGTTATAAGTAGCACGCTAATCATTACTAGTGATAGTAGCCCGTTGATGGAGTAGAAGATTTGAATCACCATGTAAAGATAACACTATGGAATTAGACTCGGGGGAATATTCTTAGTTTCTGTTAAAACCAGACAAATATTCTTTGTTTAGAATGTTTATAGCAGTTGAGTGGCTTTCATTTGGTGATTTCATACATGGACGGGAAGCTAAGGACTCAAGATTGATAACTCAAACTAGAATGGATGCAAAGAAACGGAAATACATCGTGACCATTGTGAGGCAATGGCAATTCATTCCACTGTGCCGAATATAAACAATATCTAGCGGAACAAATCGCAGTGTCTAATTTCATGGCAGACATTGCGGACAAATTAAAAATGGAACAATCTTAGTCTGTTTACATTCATGGCAGACCTTGTGGACAAATTAAAAATTGTGACAATAATTTTACAACAATAAGTACAGTTAAAGTTAAAGTTTGTTTTGTTTAACGACGATACCTCAAGAGCACATTGATTTATTAATCATCGGCTATTGGATGTCTAACATTTGGTAATTTTGACATATAGTATTAAGGAAGGAAAGCCGCTAAATGTTTCCATTAGTAACAATGGATCTTTTATATGCAGCATCCCACAGACAAGATAGCACTTTCCACGGCTTTTGATATACCAGTCGTGGTGCACTGGCTGGACCGACACAAAGCCGAATGAGTCCACCTACGGAGGTCGATCCTAGATCGACCGCACATGAGGCGAGCGGTTTACCACTGGGCTACCTTCGCCCACAATAAGTACAGAAGCAACTTCTATGGAGATAGGAAGATTTTAAAGTATTAAAAAGTATTTTCGAATTTACAAGAATATTTGTAAACCTATTAATCATGTATATTTGACATTCAGTTGTGATTAATCCCATAATATGTTTCCCATGCCCGTTTTGTTATCAAAACATTGAAGACTCGTTATACATTGTCACAGTAAAAGATAAAATCAATAATTGCATCAGTTATTTAATATTCGAATACGGCGCACTCTGTCTTCATGGACACGCCTAGTTTAGATAGAGGGCTAATAACCAGAACATTACTGACCTCGGCGGTGTCGTGGTTAAGCCATCGAACATAAGACTGGTAGGTACAGGGTTCGCAGCCCGGCACCAGCTCCCACCTAGAGCGAGCGTTAACAACTCAGTGGGTAGGTGTAAGACCACTACACAACTCTTCTCTCTCACGACTCTGTATAACAAGACGCTTTAATGCCGAATTGTTTATGAGCAATAGTGTAAAGTTGATATGATTATCTGCTATACACGGACGATCGATTTTTAGACTGAAATATTGAGGGCAAACAAATGTCACGGCCAAGTTCCTATCCGGTCTTAAACTGACAGTCAGACGTCTACCTAAGGTGCCTAAGGTGCAAGAAGACGTAATGATAGTGTTGCATAGCAATTTAATTACTCATTATTTTATTTTTTTATTTTTAAATAAAACCTGAAACCTGAATACCATGGATTATATGTTATGTGTTATTATATCATGTGTTATATAGTATGTGTTATATATTATATTGTATTTATTATGGATAATTTGAAATTTAAAATTAACTCTTGGTACATTACTTTTCACTTATTGTCTTGTTAATATCAAATTTAAGATTCAGGCATGCTATACTTGGCTGCCCCCTTTACCCCCCCCCCCCCCCCCCCCAGCTACGGTTAAAAACAATTATATTGCAATATTAGGCTATTGATATAGGTGTCCAGAAAAAATATAGACAAAAGTCCTCATACAAACGAAATTGGAACCATATATCGTAGTGAAGAAGAGCTCTCGTCTATAGACAAAGAACCGGGCAGTGAGACATAACTACATACCCTCACGATTCTGTCATAATTTCGTTTTGAATCGGTCTTGTGCAAATATACAGTATTCAATATTTTAATGGAAGATGCACAATTGTTATGTATTCAACGGCTTCTATTATAAAATTTTATATTGTGTTTGGTGTTTTTTGGTGAGTATATTAACGCATATTAAAATCAGTTTTCATGGCAAAGATCATATTCGTTTTAGAACGCGAATTACCATTAAAGAGACTATCCCAAATTTGTGTTCGATTAATAAAATTTTGTAACGACTGGCATTACATATTAAATAGATTTTCGTGTTTAGAATATCAGTGTCTGTATATTCAAGGTGTTTCTGGTCGTCCTAATTTTTGTAAGTAGCCCAAACTGAATTTGGTTTTTCAATAAAAAAAAACATTGTGTGTGTGTGTGTGTGTGTGTGTGTGTGTGTGTGTGTGTGTGTTAGGAAATAAAATGAAGATTAAAAACACATTTAATATACAACCACTAATATTTGATTTGATTTTTAAAAAACAAAATGTATGTAATATGTAACTACAGTCGTTAAAAAGTCTCTGTTTGGTCGACATCATCTTAATAATCGACAAAAACTCATGACAGTCCCTTTAACGGTTTGTGATTACTCAAAAAGAAGGAAGGAAGGAAAATGTTTTATTTAACGACGCTCTCAACACATTTTATTTACGGTTATATGGCGTCAGATATATGGTTACGCACCACACAGATATTGAGAGAGGAAACCCACTGTCGCCACTTCATGGGCTACTCTTTCGATAAGCAGCAAGGGATCTTTTATATGCACCATCCCACAGACAGGGTAGTACATACCACGGCCTTTGATATACCAGTCTTGGTGCACTGGCTGGAACAATAAATAGCCCAATGGGCCCACTGACGGGGATCGATCCCACACCGACCGCGCATCGATGGAACGCTGTACCACTGGGTTACGCCCCGCCCCACGATGACTCAAAATGACATGGTTGTATTGGTTTTGAACCTTCCCACTGAGTTTTAAAATTCCCTCTTAATAAAGGCAGCTGGTACAGTGATACGAACCCCGTGCATACCACCTAAGAGTACGAAAGCTTAACCATAAAACCACCGAGGCGGTTGATGTATCTATTAGATGTTGAGGTTATTTATGTCACTGCGCAGCACTCGATGAATACATCAAGAAAAAAAGTAATCATATTGTTTTGGCTTCCGAAGAACGGAAGCTTCGGTAATATTACAAGTGCTGCTATTTTCTACTACTCCCTGGTGACACAAATTCATCAATAGAAAATGTAACCTGCATAAAACCAGCATAAAGTTGAAAGAAATCCTTGTTCGTAAGAGCTAATCAGTAATGTACATGTCGAGTAGCGCAGATAACAATGATTAGACTCATTTTCTTTGTGAATAAATCCTAATGAACAGTTCTATTACGGCCGTCTAATCCATCTAGATCTCTAGTCCACATTTAATGGAATATAACGTCTGTGGGGTTTTCTTCGTTTTTCGTTTCTTTTCTTTTCAAATACAACGTTATGACACATTACATTATAATTATTGATTATAAATACTGACAAGTAATACTTTCATGTGGATTGATTTTTTGTTGTTAAAATATCAGTGGAGTTTTCTGTATTGATTAAGGTGTATTGCTTCATACAGGTGGTTCTTTTCTTTTCTTTTCAAATACAACGTTATGACACATTACGTTGTAATTATTGATTATAAATATTGAATGAAGTCAAAATTGTTACAAGTACAACTAATACTTTCATTTGAATTGATTTTTTTAAAACTTCAGTGGATATTTATTCAGCTATTTCTCGATCCAGCCAGCGGACCACGACTGGTGTACCAAAGGCCGTGGTATGTGTTATTCTGTCTGTGGGATAGTGCATATAGACGATCACTTGCAGCAAGTTGCTACTAATGGAAAACTGTAGCGGGATTCCTCTCTAAGACTATATGTCAAAATTACCAGATGTTTGACATCCAATAGCCGATGATTAATAAATCAATGTGCTCTAGTAGTGTCTTTAAACAAAATAAACTTTAACTATCTACTATGTATAAAAGGTTATGTAATTTACAATTCCATGAAAGGTGAGCGCGTTCCAACTGCAAGTTTTTAATTTGTTTCGAGTTTTAAAGCGCACGAGCTTAATGCGTAGCATAATATACACTATATAAATAAACAATATGAACATGTACAAACAAGAATGGTTGGTATGGTGTATTAAAAGAACTATCCTGCGTGTGCTGTTATTGTAAAATGTTTCTAACAGAACCTTTTTAACAAATAAAATTACAAGTTAAATGCAATTTCTTGTTTAGAATAGCGGTGTCTTTGTATTTATAGGATATTAAACGAGCTTCCATTTCATATCATGTTTATGTTCCAAATAAAATAATTTTCGATTTTCACGAACTTTAACGAGTGACAATGAAAATTATTTCACGAGGGGTATAAACATGATACGAAATAGTAGCGAGTTTAATATCCTATTTATTACCCATAATCGATCTTAATTTATATTACGTTCCTGTAAACCTAATATATATTTTTTCGTACCTTCGAAATTAATGGGATGTAAAACAAAATCTAGTCTCGGCTTCTTGAAACATTCTGGCGGTCAGACGAAAACACCTTGTATATGCAAACCCTTATATTCTAGATCATTAATTTCATATTAAAAATACTCAGTTGGTCAAAAACGTGTTACAACTCAGGACAGTCTCAACTCAGGACATATAATTATGTACAGGTAAAGGTAAAAGAGTTATAGTTGTAACGACTAGTTGAGACTCTTTGTGCGTGGGGGGGGGGGGGGGGGGGGGGGGCGGCGAGACGTAGCCCAGTGGTAAAGCTCGCTTGATCGGACCCCGTCAGTGGTCCCATTGGGCTATCTCTCGCACCAGCCAGTGCACCACGACTGGTACATCAAAAGCCGTGGTATGTGCTATCCTGTCCATGGGATGGTGCATATAAAAGATCCCTTGCTGCTAATCGAAAAGAGTAGCCCATGAAGTGGCGACAGCGGGTTTCCTCTCTCAATATCTGTGTGGTCCTTAACCATATGTCTGACGCCATATAACCGTAAATAAAATGTGTTGAGTGCGTTGTTAAATAAAACATTTCCTTCCTTCTTTTTGAGTAATCACAAACCGTTAAAGGGACTGTCTGAATCCATATAACCGCAAATAATATGTGTTGAGTGCGTCGTTAAATGAAACATGTCTATAATTATGTACAGGTAAAGGGTAAAAGAGTTATAGTTGTAACGACTAGTTGAGACTATTTTTGCGTGGGTTGCATGCGAAATACCCACATGAAAATTCAACACTCAAAACAATTAGTCCCAGTCACGTCCAATACGACTCTATTAAATTTGCGTATTCATCTGAATAAATAATTAATTGATTGGATCACGCATGCGTTAAGGAACAAACGAGACAATTAATCAGTCTGTCAGTGTAAAATTCGGCCACTGGTCACAGGGGCAATAACCCTTCCCAGAGCTTTTCCAGCTATTCCATTAGTTGGTTGTTCTGTCCAAAAAAACCCCAATAATAATCTCCATTTTGTATATTCTGTCCCGGATCAGACCAATGGCTATCCAGAGACCGGACCCGGGACAGACATGTCCGAAACTATAGTGGTTTATGAGCATGTAAACACTATTGGACTTGGGCTTGGACCATGTTGTATATTCAAAACTATATAGGCGTGTATATGAAGGGTCCACGAGAGTAAGCTACGATGTCATATTTTAGATATTTTGAGGTAACAGAAGGTTAAAGTTTACAACTCTGTAGTATGCAATCGTGAAACATTTGTACCTAAGTTAGCGTATTTTACCAACAACCCTTAATGGCCTACTATAACTATAGGCTTTTAGTTCATTATGTTATTGTTAACTTTACATACACCTCTCTTGTTTGGACATCACAGCTTATTCCATTGTATTTTATGTGGGGGGATGTATCTTCGTGTGTGTGTGTGTGTGTGTGTGTGTGTGTGTGTGTGTGTGTGTGTGCGTATTTGTGTCTACGTATGTCTGCGTGTGATATTAAATATATTAAATGATGTAATATTATTTATGTTTCAGAGTCTGGTCACTTCCATTTACCTGAGTCTCGGCTGCAATTTAATTAGTATTTTCCTCCTAGTTCCAGCGCTCACAATTTTCTTGGTATATAGGTGAGTACTGTATGTAAATATGACTAAATAGCTGAGATCTCGCTTCCTGTCGAACAGTTCACTACACAAATACAAATACACTCTTAATAAACTCTAAGGTTTGCGTCATCAACCGGTGTTGTAAGCAGTCTTGTCGGTCTGTTCTAAACGCTTCAAGACTAGAGTTTTAAAATACTTATCTTGTTCGTGATTGATCCGGTGTTGTAAGCAGTCTTGTCGGTCTGTTCTAAACGCTTCAAGACTAGAGTTTTAAAATACTTATCTTGTTCGTGATTGATCCGGTGGTGGATGTAAGCACGTGTCAGTTTGGTTAATTGGTAGGAAAACTAATGTTTTATTTTTAATTAAAATTTTGGAAATGTTTCCTTTAGTGGATACTAGTGTTGTATCCTATTATCAGATTGTATTGTATTGTACCGTGCTGTACTGTATTCTACTGTACCAAACTATACTTTATTAATTGTATTGTATTGTATTGTATTATATATTACATTATATTATATTATATTATATTATATTAATATTATATTTATGTTATATATCGTATCGTATCGTATCGTATCGTATCATATCATATATATTATATCATATATCATATCATATCATATATATTTATATGATATGTTATTTTATGAAATGTTACGTTACGTTACGTTACGTTACGTTACGTTACGTTATGTTATATTTGTAATATATTAATTCCAGGTCATTACGTCGGCAACATCGCATTCGACTTCATATGAACTTCTTCTTCTCTTTCATCAGTAGTGACATCATGAATATATTATGGGACATGTTCGTAACTTATGACAGAATCACTAGTGATAATCCTTCATCTACGGTGCTTTATCAAAACGTGGTAAGTGTTTAAACTAAATACTAAAATAGTGCCTGTAACCTTCTTAGTGATCTGTATCTGAAGTTGTTGGTAGTTACCTCCCTTACATTAAAATAGTTTCGGTAGGACCAGCCTATATGGCAGCAGCGCCCCCCCCCCCCCCCCCCCCCACACACACACACACTCTCTCTCTCTCTCTCTCTCTCTCTCTCTCTCTCTCTCTCTCTCTCTCTATATATATATATATATATATATATATATATATATATATATCCCTCTCTCGCTTCCTTTCTCACTCTGTCTCTCTCTCTCTCTCTCATTTTTTTACTCTCACTCCACCCCAACCTGGCGCCCTACCCTAATCATTTTTGAAGTGTCACTCGCATCAATACTTATGTCGCCACCATTAATACTAATAGCATGAAGTACAATAGCGTCCTTTCGTTGTGAAAATGAAATACATCTGTAAAATAACTAAATCAAAGTAATTTTTTGATGATAATTTATACTTTGGTGGTGTGTTATTTCTGTCATCGGATTTGGCTTGGTACTCTGGTGCACAGCGTCGCACAATGAGTTGATACCCAGGATCGTACCTACTTGGGATGGGTAAGGAAGACACTGTCCTGTTTTAGTTTAAAAGTGTCATCTCTATCCATAGGCTTACGCGCCTCCAGTTTTGTTATTGTTGTTGGGGGGGGGGGGGGGGGGGGGGGGGGGGGGGGGGGGCAGGGGGCAGACTGGTTTTTGCCCGAATTAAGCGACAATGCCTGAACCTGGATAACAACATTAATTCATTTGATGGGAAGAAAACATGGGGAAAAGATATCAGCTTAGCATATTTTGCCCGAATATTTCTATCGTTTTATTTTCCAAATTTGATTATTTCCTCCAGCATCAGGGACGGGGGCAGTTGCCTGCACCCCTATCACGTACGCTTATGTCTCTATTCAGTTGGAAAAGACCTTATATTAATGTGTCTTTAATCTGTCTCCTTTTTCTAACAGCTCCAACCCCTGGTTATTTTCGGTTATGTATAGCCCTGGTACCGTTGTAGCCTTTGTTCGCAACTGGCTCTCCCCGTTGTACGACGTGTAATTCATAATATCACAAGCGACCCGCCAAAATAGTCTTCCAACTGAGAAGTGCAATTTCCGGAATAAAGTTCAATGTCTCCGACAAATGCAGCCTTGCACACTAACATTCTCCGACAACAATGGTTTTGCCAGAGGCCATCTGGCGTTAATCTTTTTTGTGTCACTCTTGTCTTTCGAGTGTTCTTAGTTTTTATTGGTTTTGTTTTTGTTCTTTTGTTTTGGAGTACAAATACATCAAAAATATTTCAAAAAGATTAGTTATTTTTAGTATAATTATTTTAACACCGCTAGCATTTTGAATTGCTGGGTTGTTTTTAACTGATTTGTGTTGCTGTTGTTTTGTTACAATCCTGGGGTTGATCCCTTTGTTGGGTTTTTTTTTTTTTTGGGGGGGGGGGGTGGTTTGTGTTTGTTTGGGTTTTTGGGGGGGGTGTTTGTTTTTTAAACCATGAAACGCTATGGTACATATAATATACAGCTCTAATTCTTGGAAAATACCTTGCTTCACGACTGGTACATCAAATGTTGTGCTATGTGCTCTTCTATCGATGAGAAAGTGCATTTAAAATACATTTGCTGCTTTTTAACAGAAGTAGAATATCTTAAACGAAATAGATTATTCATAAAATTAACATTACTGTTTTATTTATAAACAGAAATTGCTGTGTCTACAGCCGCTGCAATTAAGAAAATAACTTAAATAACTGCAATTAAGAAAAAACATGCCGTAGATTGAATATAGTCCACAGCAAAAATAAATGCCGTAGAGAATTAAAAATGCCATGCCACGGCAAATTCCATGTCATTGCCGATTGTCGGGAGCAATTGCAAGGCTCGGTCTTTATAGAGAGCAGATCTATATTGGTGCTGCATCGTAAGACTTTGTTCATCTGCCATTAACTGTAAAGTCTAATACCTCTTGTGAGCAGAAAATGTTCAGATGTCATTATACTGTAACCATTATGGCTGGTAACATTTTAGTGGACCGGCAAATTATAACATATGTTGATTTCCAGTGTCGCAGTGTAAAATTCAGAGATCACATGCTTCTAATGTGTAAGGGTTCCCTTCTGAGTGGTCTAATAATAATATGATTGTGACAGAATTGCAGGCGCATGGGCTTGATATTGTTCAAAGGTTGGTCTAGACTGTGGTCAGCGAGGATTTTAGGGAGTTTGGGTCAGGCCCCCTCTCCTGAAAATACATTTTTAAAAAAGAAACTTAACCTCTAATCCTTCTCTACACACGAGCCTGCATTGTGTTTTTATCATCTGTTACTAGTCTGTCTGCTTACATCATATGTTACTAGTATGTCTGCTTACATCATCTGTTACTAGTATGTCTGTTTACATCATCTGTTACTAGTCTGTCTGCTTACATCATCTGTTACTAGTCTTGTCTGCTTACATCATCTGTTACTAGTCTTGTCTGCTTACATCATCTGTTACTAGTCTGTCTGCTTACATCATCTGTTACTAGTCTGTCTGCTTACATCATCTGTTACTAGTCTGTTTACATCATCTGTTACTAGTCTGTCTGCTTACATCATCTGTTACTAGTCTGTCTGTTTACATCATATGTTACTAGTCTGTCTGTTTACATCATCTGTTACTAGTCTCTGTTGTAATTATCACTTTCTCTTTGTTACAGGCAGGATGTAAATTTCTCTCGTTTTTCCGCCTCTACTTCAAGAGCACCAACTATTTGTGGATGTTCTGTGAGGGTTTCTACCTTCACCGTCTCATCAGTAACGCTTTCAAACCTCCCAAGTCATTGAAATACATCTACCTGGGAGGCTGGGGTGAGTGCTATTTCATTCTAGCTCTTACTCAATGATTTTGCTAATGTTTTAATTATATTGTGACATTGTTGGTTGTTGTGTTTTACGTGTTGTGGTCAAAGTAAAAGTTAAAGTTGGTTTTGTTTAAGGACACCACAAGAAAGCATTGGTTTATTAATCATCCGTTATTGAATACCAAACATTTGATCAGTTTTAACTCGTGGTCTCAGAGGGAAAACGCTTCCTTTTACAAATGGAAATTTGCACTTTCCCACAGAGTATATGGTTCAATCACGATTGTAAAAGTGGAAATTCGTGGCAATAAACTGTCGAAAAAAACAAGTAACTTGGTATTATTATAGTATTGAATAAGTTTACCAAACAAAAAGGATTATGTCTTGTCTTGGCCTTTGGATGGTTAGGGACGTGGGGCTATACTGCACTCCTCGCTGTGGAATGTGATATAAAATGTCACACAAGTCAGCAGGGTGTACCTGTAAAAGGTCTGTCCTGTGTTTGCTGCCATTGTCAGATATCTCCGACCGACACAATTTTATAACGACTTAAATAACATGCATGCACTAAATACAGGTTATTGTTTGGAATATTAGTGTTTGGAATATCAGTGTAATAATTTCGTACGTACGAAAGAAAGAAATGTTTTATTTAACGACGCACTCAACACATTTTATTTACGGTTATATGGCGTCAGACATATGGTTAAGGACCACACAGATTTTGAGAGGAAACCCGCCGTCGCCACTACATGGACTACTCTTCCGATTAGCAGCAAGGGATCTTTTATTTGCGCTTCCCACAGGCAGGATAGCACAAACCATGGCCTTTGTTGAACCAGTTATGGATCACTGGTCGGTGCAAGTGGTTTACACCTACCCACTGAGCCTTGCGGAGCACTCACTCAGGGTTTGGAGTCGGTATTTGGATTAAAAATCCCATGCCTCGACTGAGATCCGCACCCAGTACTGTGCCACTACCAGTCGTATGGTTAGTGACACTCTGATGATTCGTATAGTGGTAGTACTCTTTTATAGTCGTCGCTGTACGAGCGCGCGTTGTGAAACACTCGTACAACGGTTGATAAACTCGGAAGATCGATCAAGTTAAGGAAGATTTTAATAGGTTATAAGTTACACATTTCACAAGGTATAGTTCAGTTCTTCTCTCAGTTCTCGTCACAGAGTTAACTGATAGGATGATCGTGGTTCGGGATAAAATGTTCACAGGAACTGCATCTGCCTCACGTTATCGTCGGATGTTTCAGTTTTACTTTTCGTCAGAAAGTATAACGACCGGCTGGGTCAACAAAGTAGCTAATTCTTGGATTGCCGTTGGCCGGAGCTTTTCGTGGTTGAGAAAAGACTGTCGATAGAGCTTGCTGACTCTTCTTTTAAACACTACTGGCACGAGGAAGGTATGCGGGTTATGCAGCGACATTGGTCGGTTGAGGCCGGATCTATCCGTCAACACAGTCGTACGCGGTCATCTCGCACCGTCCACAAATTTCATATATGAATTATAGACTGACCACCGCTGGCCCATCGCTGTTCCTTTAATGTCAGGAGAATTAGTTCGGAGATTTCTGGACTGACTTCCGCTGGCCATCGTCGTTCCTTTAATGTCAGGAGAAATTAGTTAGCTATCTGTTCCTTTAATGTGAGGGTATTGTGTTACAGTACCTACCAGCCTGTAGACCGATGGCCTGCCACGACGCCACCGAGGCTGTCGTACGTACGAATATATACTCTTAAAAAAAGTAGGGGAACTCTAATGATAATTTACAATTGCCAAAATTGTAAGGTATATTAGCTGTAGAGAATGGTTATATGATAATAGTGAATTAATTGGGCAAACATTACAATCGGTAGTTCAGTATTAGTAGGTTTTATGACCACCAAAGATCTTGAACGACGATTGGGGTCAGAAGTGAAATTTGAAAGTTGACGTTTTTTATCAGTAAATCGCAAATTCAAACTATAAAAATGTAAAAAAACAAAACAATAACAAGTGTATGATCAACAGAATGAAAAAGATTGACAGAAATAATGTTCCACAGTGATTAATGGACCTTCCTGGAAATTGTCAAAATCGAGAATGACACCCCACACACGTGAACGTTCTTTACTAGGATGTCTGTGGTCAAAACGTACGTTTTAATATTTCAGGTTCCCCTACTTTTTTTTGAAGAATATATATATATATATATATGTATGTATGTATGTATGTATGTATATATATATATTACTACTAGTCTTAGGTAATACAATACGTTTGACTTAGTACAAAGATTTGGACGATCAGCCTCTGATATTTTAAGCAGGAAAAGATATTTAATGTGTACTTATAGTCGTTAATGTGTACTTATAGTCGTTAAAAAGTCTCTGCTAGTCGACATCATCTTGAAAATAGCAACAAACGCAGTACATTCTAAGCGAGTATTATCCCCATTCACTGCTTCAGGTGTATTTGCTTCTCTGTCGATGGAACCTAAGTTACTTAATATCATATTTTAGAGAAATAAATATGTTTTAATTTCAACATTCTTTTCTGCAATAAATTAAATTATAGCATGCGATATAGCATTGGTGTGAGAAAGTCATATTGAAATACATATATTATATATTTAAATATTTTTAAGCGTTCATTATCTTTTATTTGTAGGTATTCCTCTGATTTATACAGCAATATACGGTATATTCCGCATAGTGTGGGCAAACGAAAGGTAAGTTGATGAAGTAATGATGATGATGATGATGATGATGATGATGATGATGATGATGGAAAATAATGGCGGTAGTGGTGGTGGTGAAACTAACTCGTTTAGAAATGTGAATATAATAATATGTACAGATGTATTATCTACTTTATATTTTGTGGACAATCAATTTGCTATTACGTAACCATGTGATTGTTTTAGCTGTACGAAAGTGTAATGAAAGTCTTAATTTCCGAAAGACACACAAACAGACAGACATACGAACAGAAGGATTTTGTTTAATGCTTGTTTAATTTTAATTTCCACAGCTGTTGGGCGAAGAGTTTTGGCAATTATGAGTGGATTATGTACATTCCCAATCTGATGTGCCTTGTTGTAAGTAGACTCATTTATTATTCTAATAAACAGGGGTGGAGGCAGGTGTTTCCTAAGGAGGGTGCAACTTATAACTTGCACTTCCAATATTCTAAAGTACCCCAACATGCATTATATATGTGCCATGTTCCTAGAAACACGTAGATTTTTGTTTTATATTCCTCCAATAAAAACAAATGTATGCATTCTAGGGCGCTTGGTAGTTCGGGCAGGCAGCACTACCCACCCCGGTATTTGCGCCTAGTCGAGTATTTCAATGTAACCAGTTATCAAAATAATTATGTCATATATTACATTTAAGAAGGCTTTCAATCATATCCCTACTTATATAATAGTTTGCAAAAACAATGTTAAAAATCGAATCAATAATATGTTGTCAAGGATTTTGATTAATTGAGGAATGTTTTCTTAATTTCAGATGAATTTATTTTTCTTATGCAATATTCTTCGGATTTTGTTAACACAACTACAGAGTCATCCGAACGAACCAAGTAACTTTAGGTGAGTGCATGTTTTTATTAAGTGAACATCTTGGTGTGTCGTAAACAAAACATCGTACATTTTATATGCGCCGATATTTGGAACAACCATTAACATTAATATGTGCAAAGAACACAAACATAGTGTCTCGCTTGAAATCGGAATATTTTTTATTTATAGTTATTTTAATATTATTTATACATGACTAGCTAGGAAGAACACAAACATATTTAACAAATAAACAAGTCAAATAATTTGAAATAAAGGTGTATTTTGAAACTTTCAAGTGTGACATTTCGGGGGGGGGGGGGGGGGGGGGCTTGGGGGGGGGGGGGGGGGGGGGGGGGGGGGGGGGGGGGGGGGGTAATATTTATTTGTGATAAACAGCTAAAAAGTAATGATAAATAATAATATTGTCATAATTAACTCGAGAATATCAAAACTCTAATGTACTGGACTGGGCGAAAACTGCTTTTCACAAGAATCATTGACTATAAAATGCATATATTCAGCACATATCTTCATAAATCGCAGCCAGTCTTTTATATATGGAGATGTAATTTAACTTGCAAATATGACGTCACATGTTAAGCTGTTCGTAGCCCTTATTATGTTATACTAATATTAATTTATAAATTGTAATAACAAAACTATATGGTTGTAATTTGTATGTATATGTAATTTAAGGTACACTCTTTACATTTCACAGCAACGATCAATAAATATTTTTGTCTAGTATTATGCAAATTTGAGACTTCCCCATTAATGTCTGATTGTCTATTAATTAACATAATTTATCTGCAGGCGAGCTCTGAAGGCGACGTTTGTACTGATACCGCTGTTTGGGGTCCAGCTGTTTGTGACGTTGTATCGAATACCCACGGGTACAGTCGGCGCCACGGAGTACGAGATGTTCACAGTGCTTGTTATTAACTCACAGGTGAGCAAGCGCTGCTTCAGGCTGGTGGGTACTGGGTTCGCACCACTGAACCGGCTTCAACCCAGAACGAGTTCGAATAGCTCAATGGGGGTGGGAAATTATTTTTAAACTATACATGATATAACCATAAGTAGTATTTATATAAACTTAATCAATAAATCAGTAATGCTGACATTTAAAGTAGGGTTTTTTCTTAGAAACAAAAATTAATGGTTTTTGACTAAATGAATTATAAAACTACAAATTTAATAATTGATAATGTTCTTGCATTTATTAATGTGTGCTATTTCCTTCATTTCAGGGATTTTTCGTTGCTTTAATATTTTGCTTTTTTAACGGAGAGGTAAGTATCACGATAATATATTTTTGTCAAATACGTTTTTTATTATTTAATTTCATTTTTGGTATACCCGCTACTTAGCGTTCTATGTGCTGGCTGCCTCTGTTTTAAAATATCATTAGCGCTTCAGGTTTGCAGACTACAGCAACCATTTAGCTTTCATTGTAGTCGTTCAGGCTTACCTTACCAATAAAATCATCGTATACGCATATTTCATCAGGGTTGTCCTATAATATTTTACCAGTTTTTTCTCAAAATATTTCGCCATTTTATCTCTAAAGGTATGTGCTTCGTATTTCCATGAGTTAAAGTGTGTATGCTACTTAGCTTTAGCGATCAATAGTACTTTATGTTGCTGCTAGTGCTATATCTACAATGTATATTTTAAAATAAAAGACGCAGTAATAAGGCTTAAATGTCTGTACTATTTTTTGTAAATACATTAGCGCTAAGCACCAGATATGTTTTCGCCGTGTCGTTTTCGATGAAATGCTGCAAAGTGTTTAGAGAACACGTTTTGTCCTGTGGTTGTACCAGCTGTCCCCCCCCCCCCCTTCCCTCCTCCCCAATATCGGCAATCACCTCTTTTTCCAACTCCCGTATATTGTGTGCATTATTAGCTATTGTGGTTAGGCATCGTTTAGAACCGCCTTTCAAAACCCGAACATGTAGTGCATAACATAATATAATAATTATATTAACAATAGGATTTAAAAACAAAAATGTTTAATTCGTAAATTATTGCTAAATTTTGATAATTTAAGAAATGCAATTTTAATAGAAATAAGAACATTTATTTATGAAAATCCATAATCTTAACAATGTAGTGTATAACATAATATAATAATTATAATAAAAATTAAAATAGGATTTACAAAATTGTAGTAGGGTGGGGGATGGGATATAGAGATGGAGTCGTAGTTCTTCGAAATGAAATTCTACTCTCGTTAGTCCACCAGCTCAGTTTACTAGTTATCCTATAATGACGATTGGTCACCTTTTATACTAAAAACAATATATTATAATATATTTATATAGTTTGTATGTAGTAGTTACAGCAGCCTACGTTTTTCAGGAACCTGATGATCAGTGATAAATCGGTTTCACATTTAAATACCTGTGACGTAAAAGTATTTCGTTAGCTTTGATGTGTGCAAACCTGAATTTGCTATTTTTCTTATTTTGGTTTTTGTATTTTTGCACTTATTTATATATATATATATATATATATATATTTATATATAAACTCTTGGTGTCTTTTTCTTTTGTGGCATTTAAGTGTAAAATAAGTTTTTAATTCATAGCAGTATCTCTTCTTATTAAATTAATTAATTATTTCCATAAATAGTGTTTATATTTAATCAATTATTGTATTAATTATGGTGATCACAAGAATTAGTTCGTTAATTGTAATTTTGCTGACTATAGTTATGATTGGTTCATTAATGGTAATGTCAGTACCGTCCCCAGAGGGGAACAATGCAATAGATAGTTCTTAATGAATTATAACGTTTAATTAAAAAATGGTTGACTGCAGGTCGCTCTCCTATACCTAGTTAAGGAGCTTTTTGCACCAAACGAACGCGAATGTTATTGTGAATGCGAACGAATCTATAGGTGAAGAATGGGTCATGTTGATTTTAGGATCACCTTCTGAAGGTTACATCGTAGACTGGGTTTGATTATAGCTACAAATGACTGTTCGTGTTAGTATAGTTGATATTAACATTAATATTTCAGGTTCCCTTACTTTTTGTGAAGAGTATATAATAATTCCAAGCTATATGTTTTCTTCAACAGTTTCTTGCCATCAATTTCCAATTAACAGTCGTTAAATATATTCCGTGACTTGGGTGCATCAATATATTATGAACCCTACACTCTGTGGGATGGTGCATATAATAGATCCCTTGCTGCTAATGGAAATATGTAGCGGGTTTCCTTTCTAAGACTATATGTCAAAATTATCAAATAGTTGACATCCATTAGCCGATGATTAATATATCAATGTGCTCTAGTGGTGTCGTTAAACGAAACAAATTTTATCTTATTTGGGGTGGACCAAGCTGCTACCCTTGGGAAACACCTCGTTTTATCTTTCAGTCTCTCGCTAAAAACATTGAGATCCATGGTTGTGTTTCACGGATTACTATAAATATATATTTAGCAAGTTTAGCATTATTCATCGTGTTCTTAGGTATATTATAATGCATTAGGTTTTTGTGAAATGTGTGTTTTTGGCTTCTTCCGAGCTTGCAGTTTCTCGTGAAACCCTTACATAATGTTTGTCCATATAAAATCCATTTGTATACATGTCGTTCGTGTTGTATCAAATACAGAATGTAAAGAGTTGTAGAAAGAAAATATTCACAATCAAATCTAAACCAACAACGTCGGTAATAGTATGTTTTTTCTACACCAGGTCTTCATTTATGCATTTACCTTAGTTGAACACCCAATAGCCGAAGTATGTTTCGTGCTAGGGTGTCGTTAGACAGTCATTCATTCATTTATTCTACACACGGTCGGTACTAGTATGATTTTCTAGTCTTAGGGACAAACAGACAAAGCAACTAAAAACTGGAATGTCCTAAAAAAAATTAAAAGACAATTTCACCCAACAAACATAACTCTGGATTTTGTGTTTCAAATATAAACGTCTTGTTCTTCTTCTTGTTCTTGGTCTATCTGATTCTCTGTAGCTGTCTGTCGACGCGTTACTCTAACATGGAATTTCTCGAATATACCCTTACAGGTTCTAGGTGTACTTCGAGACAGCTTGAAGAATCAAGAATTTCATTATAACAAAAGTACGTGTTCGCCAGTCTAGATGGTAGACCCCCACTTTGGCTTCTTATAGACACAGGCAGCATGTGTTTGTGTGTCTGGCTCCATGGTTACAGGTTATTTAGCATCTGCATGGCTTCTATGGATGTTTGACTAAGATTGCTGGTGACTCCTTTTTGACGTGATATTTGTGCATCCCAAGACCAATCCTACAATTTGACCGCATCTTACCGCAGCTGGTGTTCCTCTAACGCGTTATCGTCGATAGCTTTGCAAGTTCGTGGTCGTCTACTCTAATGCTAATTGATTATTTCTAAGTCATCAATGGAAATCTTATTTGAGCTTTATGAAAGTTAAAAATATTGGTAGAAGTGCAAAAAGGTGTTCAAAGATATACAAAAGCCACAGTTCATTTTACTTCTGTCATATATAACGTCTTGATAATACAATCTTATACAATATGTTATGGTGTAATAGAACAAGCGCTTAAAATATCAAACAACCGAAGTCTTATGTTTTCACATGGAATTGAAACAATTAAGTAATAAAATAGCCAATCTCTTTTTCAGATATATTTCACATATGGATATCGCAATTAGTTTATATTCTGCTCAGACTAATTTATGTTCTAATTACAACAGTTAATTCTGTATATTATATTTAAAAAACATACGTGTGTCTCTTTCCGTGTATTAAAAAATAACTTACCTGTGTCTCTTTTCAGTATTATTCATTATCTAGTGTTTTAAGAGTGATTCATGAGAGCATGCTGCCATGCTTCATGTTCCATTCGACGTGTACGCTTATGGTGTGGCCAATGACATTAATTAAAGGGTTAATTAACTAATTCAAACCAGTTGTCTGTAACTTATTATCTAATGTGAATTCTGAACTAACACATTTATTTTTTTAAATTTAAAGTGTTTAATATTCCGATAGTAATAATATCAGCTAATATAACGACCCAAAACTCTCTTTTTTGTATTTAAAATACGTAATTTGAAGCATAATATCAGTTATAAAGGAAATAAAAACGTGTTAACCAACCCAAAATATTATTTTGTATGTGTAGTCCTTAATGTGAAGCACAGTAATAACAAGTATCAACCTCATTAACCATCTGTAAATGTTGCACACAACGTAACAATTTCATACATCAGTTTGAATGAAGTTTTCGTAGTCATACTGTGATAATTCAGACCGTTGTATTGTAGATACCTGTGTGCTTCTGTTACCTAATTGCAGAGTGCAATGACATACACGTTTGCGTAAACCTTGTGATCACTTCACAGCCTTGTCAAAATATCTCTTGAACTGTCCTGTGTGAATGGGCTAATATATTTCTCTCTATAATCCTGTGGAAAGTTCAGCATGAACTGTCTCCGGGTAATCAACCTATGTGAATTCGTCGCCCTTCACATCCCACCCCTGCTGTTTTGTCTGTTGATGATTGTGTGGTTCTCACTTGTGTTTTACCGTAAATACATACATTTTATATATATATATACGTACATCCATGAATCAACCATCCAGCCAGACATGCATGCAGGCAGAGACAGACGTACACGTATGTATACATTATATAACACATAGCAATACTTCAATTGACGTATCTACAGATTACACTTAAAGGGACACACCCTAGTTTTTAAACATTAACACATATTTTTAACTATTATAACCATTTTTGATAACTTAAATCATGCTTTATTTAGATTTTATTGTTTAGATTATCAATTTCCGTACATTCGAAGTGTTTTTGGTCATCCTGATGTTTTTGATATATTAAAATGCATTTCTTATATTTTTAAAAACGCACTCGCGTCTGAGAAGTAACAGCTATGGAGTCAAGTTTTAGTCTATTTTTAGAGGGTGTTTAACCATTTCAAAGTCACAGACTAATGTTTCACTCAACTGTAACTTTATCCAAATGTGTTACAGATTTGTAGATTAACTAAACTTAGTGTTAATTTTCATGGGTTGAAACTAGGGTATGTCCCTTTAATATGCAAACCAGAAACAAATTAAGGGTAAAAGTCACTTAGACGAACGTTGACTGACATCCATATTTAGAACTTTGGGAGATATATTCCTACTAGAACCTTGTCCGACACAAATGTCTAGTACTATAATAGTCTTGTTTAGTCCATACCTTTGCTTGCAAATCATAGTCCGGTTTGTATATGGACAGTTTCATTCAGTCCAGATATTAGGTTTGAACAAACTTTAATAATCTCCTTCAGACCAGACCATTGCTTGAAGCTAAGATTCTTGTATGGACATTGTTTGAAGCAAATAACTTGCTTGAATAAATAGCTTTAAAATAATAATATACAGTTAGTGATTTCCTTCAGACTAAAATCGTGTTAGAAAAACGAAAAGTTTAGTTCTGTGGGTAGTTTTACGTAGACTCAATCTTTTTTAATGTGTTATAGAATGCATATATAATATTCTTTGTGCAATATACGTGGCAGTCCTCTTTGTGGCGGTGCAAGAGGGGTGAAATCTCCAGTAAAGGATCTCCTGGGGGGGGGGGGGGCTGTCCTCATATACAGGCGGAACTAGAGAGAGATTCAACCGCTAATATTTTGTTAAATACTCATTCGACTCTGCATTGTGTAGAAATACGGCCCTGATAATGTATTATGGTTTTGTCGTTCAGATTCGAAAGTTTTATTGTAGCTGAAATAAAATACTGAGTGTGTCTGATAGTAAATTTAGAGGAACGGATCTACAAATTAATGAGAAAGCAAGTTAATATAAAAATTGGTACCCTTTATTGGATCGCACCAGTCATGTTAACGGATGTTTGAATCATCATAAAATAGTCATTTAGGATCACACTGGCCCGAATGCCATTCCGTTTGCTTTCCGAATAGGAATTTGGGTGTTCGGGGAGCGAACGGATCATATTCGGGAAGCATTCGGTGTGTTCTAGGAGCATACTGGCTGTTCGGCTCCGTACGGATGCATACGGAACGGCATTCGGTAGCTCCAAAAATTTGTTGTGCATGTTCAAAATAATTTTCATCGACCATCCGAATGTGGCGTCCATGTGTATTCGGAAAGTATTCGGGAAGCATTCTAGGAGCATACGGCATGTACGGAAAACGTTCGGGAAGCATGCGTCTAGTTCTTGGTGCATTCGGAATGAAAATTTGGAGGTGATGGGTTCCGTATGCTTTCCTAACACCCCGAATGGACCTAGAACATGACGAATGCTTTCCGAACGTTTTCAGTATCCTTTCCCGATTTTTTTTCATTTATGCCGCCGAATGTATAACGAATAGCCAGAACCCTTCCAGTATTCTTTCAGAACATTTTCCGAACTGCTCGTACACTTCCAGAATGCACAGTATGTTCCGTATGCTTTCCGAACACCCAGAATGGACATAGAACATGACGAACCCTTTCCGAACCCTTGCGGGAAAGCATGCGGAAAGAGTTCGGTCCATTCTAGGTCGATTCGCCGTGTTCTGAAAGCATTCGGAAAGCATACGGAAAGCGTTCGGAAAGGAAACCTTTCGAAGTCAACATGCGGGAAGTATTCGGTCTATTCTGAAAGCATTCTGAAACCATACTGAAAACATTCGGAAAACAAACGGAAAGCATTCGGTGATACATTGGGGAAAACACATTCGGAGGGACATTCGGCCAGTTTAAAAAATCACACCACTTTCGTATACGGAAAACAAACGGAAGCTCATTCGGGCCAGTGTGATCGCCCCATAATTAATTATTTATAGCGAGATTTCGATTTGAACGAAGTTATATTCACGTTAAGTATTTTAAGCGTTTTAAGATTTTTTTATGAATTGATCACTATTTTGTTTAATTTTAATAATGAATGTTACACAACCGGTATAGAGATGTTGTTGAAGAGACAATTAATTTATGTTATCAAACAATGAATATATTTGCATACTAATATACAATTAACTTATATTTGGGATTTTTTGTGTTTGTTTCGTTAACACATTATTTTTATTATTTGCATCTGATTTGCTTAGCTATGATTATTTAACATATTTAGTTTAACAATTAGTTTAGAAAATACGGTCAGCACTAGTACTGACGTAACAATCTATCAGTTGCTAGAGCTGTTTGAACTTGTACGAACCAGTTTAAACCAATTTCAACTTATGTACATCTGCACCTGCTCTCTTTAGTGCATTGCTTTGCTTGTGCTCGGTTGCATGCTGACTTCCTCGCAAGTAATACATTCACAAAGATCTGTAGCTTTTTAATGGCTAAAATGTGTGGCATGTGTTATTAAAATTCATTCATTTCAGGATGTATATGTTAATTAAAACTACAATATCAAACGAATGAAGGAATAATTTGAAAATCGCTCTTTAAACGATAAGCCTTTTTGAGGTGTTGATATTTTGTTACGTAACCATCATATAACTTAACGATTGCAGCGAAGGATATGAAATAATGGCGTTTACCGAGGATACGAATAATACGGAAGATCCATTCTAGTTAAATGGTTGTTTTTCAATATATCTGCTACTGCAGCTTTAAGGGAGTTGTTTGTTTTTTTACACCAGATAAAGATTTTTGAAGCAAAAATTGAAATAAAGTAACCTGGGGATCCTTACTTAACTTCACCAGTGGAGCATGATATGCTTACTTTTTGCAAATACCTGATATCATCACTGTTTGTACAGAGATTCACGAATGCATGCCATGACACCTGTATACATTCCTTTGAGCTTTATTTTGTGCACGTTTGAGTTTTCTCAGCTAGTCTTGAGAGTATCAATTCACCTACGGGTCGTGCAGGAGGGATGAAACATCCTGTTACGGATGTCCTATGGAGTGGCGGTTCTCATAAAGACGAGCACCTGACAGTGGATCAAGGACGCAGTCACGGCATTACCTAACATCCTTTCGACTCTGCCTTGTACAAAGATACAATTTTGTTATGGGAATACCGTTTTGTCGTTCAGATTAATAGGGGTTTTTTTTGTGGTTCGTGTAATTTCTGAAAGTGGTCTCAAGGTTTAAAACGTGAATCTGTTCTTAAACTACGTGAGCGTTTGGAATTGATGTTTTTCATTCGAGTCCATAATCGAAACATTTTATAAGCAACTTGAACATTTTAATGTACGTCGATTATTCATTCAAAAACATTATGGCATTTTGCATGATGAAGTTATTACCACTGTATAAAACCCACGTGAATTATAAACAATGTTAGCAACACACATACTGTGTTATTGTGCATTCATACGATTTTGACCACCACACTTTCGAACAGAGTTAAAATTTTGAATGCAATATTGATTTTATAGTTATGATATAAAGTTTCAAATGTTTTAAGATCATTGTTTTACAAAATGTCAATTGTCCTTGTGTTTAAATCGATCATTGTTAATGTTCCCTGGTAAATGTTTATGTTCAGTATGGTCATTGATAGTAATCTCTATGTTTTGTATGACCAGGTACCTGTTTTGTGTTACAAGGTCATCTCTCGGTCATTGTCAGTAATGTTTCTTTTCTTATAACACTCTTTATGTTTCATATCATATTTGTTAGCAAATGTTAGTAATGGTCAATGTTTATGTTACCAGATCAGCGTTCTGCCATCGATTGTAACTGTAGTTTTCCTACGAGTCATTAATAGTAACTGCATTTGAAACGGCAATTGTAAGAAATTGTCTGTATTTCTTATCATAGTTGTTAGCAAAATGTCGATGATAGTTTGTAAATAAATGTATGATATTTATGTTACACGTTAATAGCGATTGTATTTGCTATGGAAGTTGTTAGCAAATGTCGATGATAGTTGTTATTAACTGTCTATGTTTTACTGTATTATACTTATGTTACGCATTAACAATAAGTGTATTTGTTACTCTAGTTTGTTAGTAATTGTCTATGTTTTTGTGTTTCCCGGGTCATGACAGTTGTTAGTAATTGTCTATGTTTTTGTATTTGCCGGGTCATGGCAGTTGTTAGTAATTGTCTATGTTTTTGTGTTTGCCAGGTCATGGCAGTTGTTAGTAATTGTCTATGTTTTTGTGTTTGCCGGGTCATGGCAGTTGTTAGTAATTGTCTATGTTTTTGTGTTTACCAGGTCATCTCTCAGTTACAAAGAACGTGCACCCGACTGAGACTAATACGCTCGTTAGTCGACAGTCAACGGGGCCAAACCACGCTGACGAGCTTTAGCGTCACACAGACGGCCCACCGCGACGAGAACGGCACCTACGTGTACAGTGACAGCCCCTACTCTAGTCCGGTGATGTCGGCCAAGAAGAAGAAGAGTGACAGCATCGAGATGTACGACACCAAGTACGGCTACAGCCAGGTTTCTCCCTCGAACATCGACGACAACAATGAGTGCGCTAACCTGTAGAGAGTGTCACGTCAGTGTCTGGTCGTTTCCTCTCAGTCGTGAAATCGTGGGAGTGGCAGTCCTCCTGAAACCAATGTAGGGAGGGCATCGTTCTGTAGGAGTGGCAGTCCTTTCTGAATCAACGTAGGAGACATGTATTGTTCTAGGGAGTGGCAGTCCTCTTTATACCAATGTAGGAGATTCTGCTGCGAGTGGCAGTCCAATGTAGGAGAGGTATTGTTCTAGAGAGGGCAGTCCTCCTTAAACCAATGTAGGAGGTTCTCCTTGGAGTGGCAGTCCTATTTAAACCAAAGTAGGAAAGATATATTGTTTTGGGAAGAGGAACTCCCTTGTAAAGACAATATAGATGTTCTGTTCTAGGCAGTAGCAGTCCACCTAAAACAATATAGGGAGGGTGTATTGTCCTGGAAAGTGGGGGTCCTTTTAAAGACGGTATAGGAGACATGTATTGTTCATAGTGTGGCAGTCCTCCTAAAGACAATACAGGAAGGATGTTATGTTTTGCGAAGTGGAATTTCTTTTTAAAGACAATATATAAGAGATGTATTGTTTTGGGGTGGCAGTCTTCCTAAAGACAATATAAGAAGGGTGTATTGTACTGGGAAGTGGAAGTCCTTTAATGACAATATAGGAAATGGCATGGAGTATCCTTCTGGGGAGTGGCAGTCATAAAGACGTAAGTAGGAAGAATGTATCGCCTTGAGGAGGAGTGGCTGTCCTCCTATAGAACATGCGTCTAACACGGACTCGTGGAAGCACACCATTATGACATTGTCATCGCTTGGACTATTTTAAGTTGTATACAAATACAAAATGAATTTGTTCATTGATTTGTCGTTCACATTTGCCTGATCCAGTCTGTAGATGGTTTGTCACAATGCCCCCAAGACATGTCATCCCAAACATGAGATCTACTCAGTGCTAAACTGTGGGTGTTGGTTACGTGGATCACAGTATACGTACATATACTTCCCCAGGTGCAGTGTCTTCTGTGAACGTTTTAACATTTCATTTTCATTTTGTTTTGTTGTTGTTGTTGTTGTTTGTTTGTTGGGGTTGTTTTGTTGGGGGTTTATGAGGGTGAGAAGTTTGGTGGGTCTTTTTTATCTTTCTGTTTTTTCTTCTTCTTTTTCATTTGTTTGTTTTGTTTTGTATTTTTGTTGTTTTTATGGGTGGTTTAATTGTTTGGGGGGGTAGGGGGTTGAGGGGTTATTGTTTGTTTTGTTTTGTATTTTTGTTGTTTTTATGGGTGGTTTAATTGTTTGGGGGGTAGGGGGTTGAGGGGTTATTGTTTGTTTTGTTTTGTATTTTTGTTGTTTTTATGGGTGGTTTAATTGTTTGGGGGGTAGGGGGTTGAGGGGTTATTGTTTGTTTTGTTTTGTATTTTTGTTGTTTTTATGGGTGGTTTAATTCTTTGGGGGGTTGAGGGGTTATTGTTTGTTTTGATTTGTTTCGTCTCATACTTGATGCACAATATACTGACTCCCCAAGTTTGATGTTCACTGTGAAAGATCTAACTTGTACTGTGTTACTCGATGCACAATATATTGAACTTACAAACGGTTGAATGAATGAATGAATGAATAAAATAATAAATGAATGAACGAATGACATACAGGAGTGTTGTAGCATGTTAAAACCACTGTACACAGAGTTTATCCTGAAAACGTGCGTTGTTCTCTTCAAAACGAGGATAGAGTTGGCGTTTGTTGTGAAATTGATGTATTTATCTTGACATTCGTGGTGTTCATCAAACGGATTTTGTTACTTTGTAAGACGATGGTAATGTATGTGAAGTTTATCATCAAACTGATTTTAGTTGTTACCTTGTAAGACGATGGTAATGTATGTGAAGTTTATCATTAAAACTGATTTTATTTGTTACCTTGTAAGACGATGGTAATGTATGTGAAGTTTATCATCAAACTGTGTGTATCTGTTACTCAGTAAAATTGTGATTACTGTATATACTTTCAGTTTGTCGTTAAAATAGGTTTGTTATTTTGTAACTCTGCATTTATCGTAACAATGGGTGTGTGTATTCGTTGGTTTGTAAGACGAGGCAAGAACAATGGATATCAACCTAAAGTTGACTAAACAGACGGCAACCAGCAGTGCTGTGGCCAAATGATATGGCAAAGGTGACCTACAATGATATGGCAAAGGTGACCTACAATGATATGGCAAAGGTGACCTACAATGATATGGTAAAGGTGACCTACAATGATATTTGTCTCATTATTGGGCATTTACTGCGATGGTTTTGCCGTTGCAAGTTGTTCTTAATTCCAAGGCCTGACGTTTGTGTTTTGTGCCTAGCGATTTAAACAGAGGAAAGGCATATTTCATTATTAATATCTCAGCACATTTTGATGTCTCAGAATATATGGTTATTAATGGTATTTAAATTTTTTGTTTAATCATCGGCCGTTGGATGTCAAACACTTGGTAAGCTTGACATATGGTCTTAGAAAACCCGCTACATTTTTTTCCATTAGTAGCAAGGGATCTTTCATATGCATCATCTCACAAACAGGATAGCACATACCACGACCTTTGATATATCAGTTTTAGGGCACTGGCTGGAACGAGAAATAGCCCAATTGGCCACCGACGGTGATCGATCCTAGATTTGGCGATGGTTTTACCACTGGGCTACGTCCAGCCCCATTCATAGTATTTGGTCAAGCAGATAAAAAACAGAGTTAGGAGGGAACCCACTGCCGTCACGCATACTATTCTTTCTGCAAAGAAGTATGGGATCTTATGTATGCAGTGTTTCATAGACAGGACAACATATACCATGGTATTTGAATGATCAGTCGCAAAGCCCTGGTTGGAACGGGAAAAACCATGTCCACTGAGCTACTCAGTGTAGTTGGTTTGTGCACAATATTATTTGTAGCGTCTATTTATAGTTACCGTTGCATTCATTTTGGTTGAAATATGTTGAGACATATTATTCAATTTTGAGTTTTATAACCTCAAGGTCATTTCGTAAAATAATTGTCATAAAATCGTTCTTTGCAAAAAAAAAAAAAAAATTAAATAAAGCTGAACATTAACTTCTTTATTAGTAATATTAAAAATTAACATGTCATCTGTTAAAGGGACATTCCTGAGTTTGCTACATTGTAAGATGTTTCCGAATAATAAAATATTTTTACGATTAAACATACATATTAAATATATTTTCTTGTTTAGAATATCAGTGTCTGTATATTTAATGTGTTTCTGGTCGTCTTAATATTTGTAAGAAGTCCAAACTGGATTTTGTCTTCAAATAGTTTCGTACGTACGAAATACAAAACATATTTTAGGAAATAAAATGAAATTTAATCAAGTAAAAATATTAGAACGATCAGAAACACGTTTAATATACAGCCACTAATATTTTATGCAGAAAAATATTTTTGATCTATAATTAAAATCGTTAAAATGTCTCTGTTAGTCGATAACATCTTAAAAATTGCAGCAAACTCCGGAATGTCCCTTAAAGAACAAAGCCTTCACAAAGGAAATTAAACAGTAAAACAAATGTGTATAATACAGGTAAAACCACCGATATAAAGCTCATCACCACTTAACTATAAACAGCATAATTGACAATGTTTATATTTATATATTAACTATATACAACAATATGTTCCTATAACCAGTGTTCAGTTCAGTTGTAACACAAAGCTCATACAAAAATGGAATACATTTAAACTATTTGGTATATTTGTAATATAAAACACACACAAATCGAATAGTAGGTATACCTTCCAAGTATACAAAATAAAATATTTCCCATAAACATAGTATATAAGGATTTTCTTTGTAATTTACTTTCCAATATGTAAAGGAACTCGACACAACTGCAATGCATACAACATACATACTAGTCTTACATACTGTATTTCAAAGGTGTTGTTTTATTTTGTAATAAAAAGCTTATCTACACAAATGGAATATAATTATAATATTTGTATAAGATATCATATTTCATCTACGGCATGTACGATAAGAAACATATGTTTTGCTTACACATTAATCACAATACAGCTGGGAAATATACTATTGTACATGGTAAACAATACAAAATACGTTTTATCTGCGCTACAAGATTCGTCAACGTAGCTTTTCTAAAACTGATTTATTCGGCGTCCGTCCGCCAACTTTCTTTGAAGTCTCTCATCTCCTACAGATTTGATTGGATAGTCCTGACTTTGTACAGTCGTTGTCATGGGTAGTGTACATAAGCCATCAGAGGTGGAGTTTTAAAAAATAAAATACCTTTTAAAAATGAAATTTCAATATCCTAGTTTTGATTGTTCTAAACCTTTTTTCGATGGGAAAGTATCCACAAAATGATAGACATTTTTTGTAAAGTTGTATATTAACATTTTTAATAATTAAAAATATTAAAAAAGTGAAGATAAACACGGGTTTTGATTGAATAATTCTTGAAGGTATTCCCTGCGGACAGTGTCTACAAGCTAATGAAGACAGGTGCCTGTTCAACAAACAGCGTTACGTCTTTGAAATGTACCATCCCTTTGAAATGTAGGGGTTTTAAGTTGATAACGACGCTTGTTGAGGCCCATTTTGTAATAAACGACCCATTTTGTAATATGTACCCATTTTGTAATAAAAAACGACCCATTTTGTAATATGTACCCATTTTGTAACAAAAAACGACCCATTCTGTAATAAACGTAGGTACCCATTTTGTAATAAAATCGGACCCATTTTGTAATAATAAATAGGTGCCCATTTTGTAATAAAAAAAATGCCCATTCTGTAATAAAGGCTTAAAACGTCAGATTACAACATAGGTGTAGGCCTTTGTTTAATATATACAAAGTGAAATAATATTAAACTTTGTGTTTAGATTTATTTCGATGGTCGATGGTTCGCCTGGGATACGAAATTTCTAACGCTAACCCTATAAATATACATTGTTTTCTTGTTCCAACCAGTGCTATTCGGTTGGGGTATGAAGAACCAAGTATGTTCTACAGCTGTGTATCAAAAATAGTAGCTTGTGTGGATAGTCTGTATCATAATTATCGGAACAGCAACAGCTGATTAAAATACTTTGTGATGTTAAAGAAGCATACATTAAAGATTTAATTAATATTGATAAGTGTATTAGTTTGGCATAAAAATTATAAGTTAAGGCACTCTCTTGTCTAAAAGCATACTAGTTGTCACTTTTTCTTTTATACTGTTTGTGAATGTAATACTTTTATGCATGTAGGTAATTTTTTATTTTATATATTTCATTGTATTATTACCTAACATGAAAACCAAAAGCGTGTAATTGATGAATATAATAATTGAATTCTCTTGTGCGTTTATACATACTGTGTATATATGCTGTGCTGATAAGCTTACTAATATGGAGAATAGTGGTACTTTCGGTGATCATATCACCCTGCAGCGAGCTGCGCAATTGTTCTTTGTGAACATTTTAATATTTTCTAGTCTCGGACCTCATGCAACAACCTTACTATCTCCCTCAACTCATTTTAATCCAGCATTGCCAACACTCGTTCTTGGTCATATTGCTGAAGGTCACGGGGAACATTACGTCAGTTTAAATAATTCAGCCGAAATAGTTCATGACACTATACATCGTTTACAGTCTGACGATGATTCTATATTAGATGATGATCACGAGTATCCTTCTCTTGTAACACATTCCACACCAGTAACTGACAGTGATACGGAATGTCTAATTAGCAACACCGGTATAATTAATGCATCTAACAAAGGGGAGTGCGGTGACGGACAGGCTTTACCAAACGAGATTTTTAAGGAAATCATTAGATGGTGTATGTATGATGACTGTCACATGCTCGGAACGTTTAATAGGGTATCCACAGGACTTAGAAAACTGACAGAATCTTTCTTACCAGAAATACATATTGACGATTTCTCAGCTGAACGACTGCATTTATGTGGCGCACTTGAAAAAGTTATGTGTTCAGAAATTAATTAGAATTGCGGGTAAAAACAGTGGGCTTGGCCTGAGAATACGACAGTTATTCTCACAAAACCGCAGATGGTACAGTGCCTGGTTGGTTGTTTCCGCCTTATATTTTGGGAAATTTATCATAAACGATATATTTTGGAAATGATCGAATTTCTTACATTTTTAAATTCATATTATTCATCATATGGTGGTTACGATCACTAATCATTATTCTATTTCGGCAGTCCTCTAACGACATCCTGCTTCTGCATAATAATAATGTTAGAATAAGTTGTATTGGGAAAAGAAAATTATAAATGTTACGCAACCAAACGGACGCTCTCTCTCTCTCTCTCTCTCTCTCTCTCTCTCTCTCTCTCTCTCTCTCTCTCTCTCCTCTCTCTCTCCCTCCCTCCTCCTCTATCTCTCTCTGTGTTTGTGTGTCTGTTGTTTTGTCTATCCGTGTGTGTCTCTGTGAATATATATTTTTGAAAACAGGTTTTTTTTCCCATGAAAAGTTTCATTATTCAAGGAGAACTTTTCTTTGTTAAAAACGATGACAGTTTGGTTTTCTTTTCGCAACACAGGTCTGTCTGTTTCTCTCTCTCCCTCACTGGTTCTCTGTATGTCTCATTCTATCTGTATCTCTGTCTATATTGCTTTCTCTGCATATATGTCTGCCTGCCTGCCTGTCTGTCTGTCTGTCTGTCTGTCTGTCTGTCTGTCTGTCTGTCTGTCTCTCTCTCTCTCTCTCTCTCTCTCTCTCTCTCTCTCTCTCTCTCTCTCTCTCTCTCTCTCTCTCTCTCTCTCTCTCTCTCTCTCTCTCTCTCTGTGTGTGTGTGTCTGTGTGTCCATCTTTGTATTTATCTGTGTGTGTCTCTGTGAATATATAGTTTTGAAAACAAGGGGTTTTTTCCAGTTCTTTTCAAAATATACGTTTATTTTTCAGTGAATTCATACATTTATAATAATATTTTGTGTTGACTTCAGGAGGAAGTACCTGTACATGCTTATAATTTATGTAAAAAATAAACCGGTTTTGATACACAATGTTCCTTATCGAAATATTATTAGCACATTTATGAATTAACTTAAATAGTTCCTATTGTCATGCATAAGGGATAGTTCATGTTCAGTTACTACGATTTAACATTTCCTGACACTTCTAGTGTCTCACATGGTATATTTTTAATCTATGGGATCGTTCAATTAGTTGTGCAGCAATTTATTCAAATACATCAAATCTTATTCAAAATTCTGTAATATTATTACAGTGTATATATTTAAAATATATTTAAAATGTTCATATTTATGGGATTATTAGCAAATGTATATAGAAGTTTAGAAAGAAATATATATATATACCTAATATTGCCGGTAACCATAACAAAAGAAGAATAAGAATAAGAAAGGCAAGTGTGGGTAGTTATATATATATATATGCATTCAAGACCGCATATGAGCACATAGTCAGGCGGCAAACTAAAGTACAGTGTAAGCGGTAAATCGGTTAAGGGACAGTACCTGTACACAATAATTGTAGAATTAACTTCCACAACCATCGGCTGAATGATCACATGTGTTTTATGTGTATTGTTCACTTTCTCGTGGTGGGTGGGGGATGGGGTAGGGCGGCTGGGGGGTGTGCGGAGGGAGTGTCAGTGGGAAATCACTTTTGACGGATACTAGTTTGAGTGTATTTCAGCTTAAGTAGTTGTTGATTAAACCCACTGTTTTTAATCAGCTGTTACGGCTTTTACAACACATTCATGTAGGTTACTTTCTCTTACACATATCTACACTTAGATTATAATGTAACAGTCGTGGCGTAATGGGGGGGGGGGGGGGGGGGGAGAAGGAACTGGTTGGAACGGCAAAAAGCCCAATTGATGTTTTCACCGAGGAGGTTCTATCCTGTTACCCAAGTCCCCCAGGCGAACGTTCAACCGATTAAGCTAGATCCCGCCCCGATCATGATAGATAATACCACACGATGGGTTACGAAAAACTGCAAGGATATTTTATATGCACTTTTCCATAGTCAGGATAGTACATACCAGGGCTTTTAGTATACCAGTTTTAGGGTACTGGTTGGAACAGACAAAAACCCCAATTTGTGTGTCCACAGAAGTTCGATCCTGCGACACAAGCACCTCAAGCGAGCGGTCTGGAGTAATGGATGAACGGAAAAACTGAATAGGTTCACTTACAGAATCAACCTTAAGACATATTCGTATCCCTGACGAACTCCCAACCACTGAATAAAATCTAAACACAAAGTTTAAAATTATTTCAATTTGTATATATTTAACATCTATGTCGTATTCTGACGTTTTAAGCCTTTATTACAGAATGGGCATTTTTTAAATTACAAAATGGGTACCTATTTTTATTACAAAATGGGTCCGACTTTATTACAAAATGGGTACCTACGTTTATTACAGAATGGGTCGTTTTTTATTACAAAATGGGTACTTATTACAAAATGGGTCGTTTTTTATTACAAAATGGGTACATATTACAAAATTGGTCGTTTATTACAAAATGGGCCTCAACAGACGCTTGACAACAGCGGACTCATTGGGAACTTCTTGAGTATGTGAATAGCGTCGTGTAAGTCGCCATTTGTAAAGTCTGGTTATTTAACGTGGCAGATCCTAGTTTTTAAACACGGCCGCGTATTGTTCACTATTAGAGTACTGTTTTATCATTGTAATCAGATGATCCATTTCCGAACATCTGCAGTGTTTCTGGTCATCCTGGTGTTTCTAATACCACGAAATTCATTTTTCATAAAATGTACGTACGTCTGAGAACTAACGGTTATGCAGGTGAGCTCTAGTCTAATTTAGGGGTAACCCCCACCACCACCAACAACAACAACAACAATAATAATACCACCAACAACAATAACACCACCGCCACCACCACGGGTTGAAACTAGGGTCTGTGACTTTTGTTAGTTAATAGTTTAGTAGATTATTTGGTGGTTATGAATATGCATAATGTATGACGTCATATCCATCACCTCATGCTTTGTAAGAATTAAAAAGATAGCTTTGAGTCCAGTTCAGTAAGTTTGAAACCACTGGGGACATAAAAAAAACTATGCATTCATTAGATAATATATCATAAGATTCACCGAGTATTAATGAATATGGATGCAACGTAAAGAAAGTAGCACAATTTTAGAAGTTTAGGTATTTGTTTTAAAAACGTGCTTGTATTGTACTATTTATAGTGCAAAGGAAGATTGCTGAGTGAAAGGATGTGCGTTGTCGACAGTTCGTAAAGTTAAGATTCATAATAGAAGACTGTGCGGTGCGTGAGAGATCGGGCAGACATAATATTATAATAGCCCAAAATGTCGCAAATGTGACAAATTATGACATCTTAGACCGAGCGCCATTTCAATTCTTTTGTGGCACTTTAACGACCTGGCCCGTTCTAAGTGATTCTTCACAAAGATGTGCCAACTCGGTCGCCATGATGCATTCGTGTGGCTTCACAAGACATTCAGTTTTACCTGTAAAAACAACACCCAAAAAACATTTAAAATGATATGCATATACGTATGGCATTATCTTTAATGTTTTAATAAAAATAATGCCTGAAAACCAATATTGCAAATGGATCGGGTGGATTTGTTGTTTTAGGTATCAAATTAGTAATTAATTCAACAAAATAAACATATCCAAAAACCAATTCACTGGTTTGATCCATTGTGGATATTTTCCATTTCACATTATTGGAAAACTGGGAACTCTGCTTCGAACATCATTTAGAAGTAAATGGGAATGCTGGCTTGTTCCTAAGAATCTGATTGTTTTGTTGTTGTTAAAGGTAGATTAGAAAAAAACCCACAAAAAACCCACAAACATTTTAAATAAGACATTTCAAGAAAACAATTCACTATTGAGATGCATTGTGAATATTTTTGCATTTCACATTATTCGCAAATTGCTTTTGAACATTATTTAGAAGTAGATGGCGGGCTTGTTCCTGAAGATCTAATTTAAAAAGTTGGACGCTGTGAGTTCTGATGTCTATTTTTTCTTGAAATTTATTTCCAACCATTAATTTGTTGTTGTCTGAGACTTATCTATCAGGAAATCATGTTTTACACAACCGTGGTTAACTAATTACAAAATATCCATAGACAGGACTGGGAAAGACATTGTGAGACAGAAAAAGCACATTAGTTCCATATAGTATAATAATTAAATACATTTTTAAAAAGTGGTTTGAGAAACGCCAAAACCTATCTACAAGCATTTGTCCTATTGTGTATGGCCCAATTGACCCTGGTCGCTTTGCGTATTAGTCACCGAGTGTCATCCTCTACATCTTTATTATATGGTTTCCTTATTATCATCAGCGAATATCACACGTTTACAACATACAGTCCTTTAACATAATACTATTATGTTTGCATGGCTTCATTAGTCACAACTTTTGGTCTGTCCATTCAAGCCCAGACGTCTTTTATGGATTCAGTACAGAAGCTTGTGTGAAATGGTTTAAGGACATTTATCGAAGCAACTGATTCTGTCAGACGTAAGTGATTCATCTGAACAGCCCAGTCACGTTTATGGGGAGTTGGTGGGTTTTGAGAGTCGAGCCACCAAACCTCAAAGCCAGTTTTCATTTGTTTTAAATATAGTTTTGTAGGAGCATGACTCAAAACCCTAGAAATGTGGCTCGCCAGTCTAGATCCCTTTGCATAATTGGCGGTATACGCGCCTGTAATCGCTCAATGAAGATACAAAACCAATATAACCGTATATCTGTACAAAATAGCACGAAATCGCATCACTGTTCAAGGCTGTGTTCATGAGACGTGTATTCAAGTATAGGGTTAGGGTTAGTAATATTGTGCAAACAAAAACTGGAATTTTAAAAAAGAAATAGGTGTATTATTTACTTCGAATAAAATAAAACATTTTTATACAATAAATTATTATTACGTACTTTAGTAGGATATTTACGAGTGACAAATCAAATCGGTGACTGCAGAACAACAATCGTGGAAACATGGATGAATCTGGAGCAGAGTTATATAAACAAGTTAATTGACAGCATGGCGCGGCGCATTGCTCAATTTATAGAGAGAAGAGGGGAACTGACAGACTACTGACGCAACATATTGTTAAATATATTGTACAGTTTATAAACGTTATGACAAATTACAATTTCAGATTTTTTTTTCTTTTTGTACAATACTATACTTAACCAAAAACGAAAGTATGCATGTTGAAATCTTTAATATTTTTAGTATGCCTGTGAAGGAACATGCTCTTAATTTTTTTTTCGCCTGTGGCGATATTAATTGTTTTAGAGGGCCGTGTGCAGTTCCAATATGCACTTAAGCCCAGATGGGCACTTTGTTACGTAATACCTCTGCGCGACGGTCGTCGAGCTCTCTCTAATACACACCCAGTCAAGGTGTGGAGGCCATGTGGCCAGTAGTTACGTAATACCTCTGCTAGTTCGGTACGATCGGGGGATTGCTGGCGAACTAGGCGTCGGCCAGTCTAGGCTTCTAAGAAAGAGATGCCGTCTTGGTCGCTGTGGAAATATCACTTGTAGGTATTCGGTGCCGCGTCCGTTTGGACTTGGTAATTATATATTTTCTGCTCTGTTGTATAAACTTGATGTGACTGATGTGACTTTAAATATTTTAATACTGTATTATACCAATATTATTTAGACGGTGCTGCCGGTAATCTGACGCAGTAAACTGTAGGCTCACTGTTCTAATATATATAAGGCTTAACCGGTCATCCTAGAGGACCTAGGTAAACTGTAGGTTATTGTCTTTATTGTGATAGGTACCAGTATTAAGTCTGTATTACAAGGTTATTGAATGAGTAGTTAAGGGTTAATTAAAAATTAACCAGTTAGGAACAGAGTTGTAATTCCTTTATTAATTAAGTTCCCCTGGAAGCGTTTCTCAATTATCACACGTGTGGGTGTTGTGTCACGGTGAAGTGATTAGCATATTGTGTAAACTAGACACCTAGAGATTAACTAATTAAGTGATCAGTTCTGGGTTGTTATTATTTGTTGTTGTTAATTAATTACTGCGGCAGTACATTTGTCAGCGTAGGTTAATACAGATTCCAAAGTGTATTGTGTTTTTGTTGTGTTTTCTAGTGAACTAAACGTGCTATAATAATATATACTTTATATAAGATCTTATCTCTGATAATACCGATACGAGCCACTAGGGTATAACCGCCCGTTACAGAGAGATCTAATAGATATACAGTTAGGAGAGATATTTTGATAATCGTGTTTCATTCAGTTACGGGTATTATAGGATCCCCGTGACAATGCCATTTCACTATAATCGAAAACCACTGTGTGTATGTGCCACACTATACCACACAGTGCACGTGCATATCGTTTCGGATTGCCTCATGTCACGTGACGGAGTGCTGTCACGACCGAAAAAATAATTTTTTCACGCTGCGGGCCATTTTATATTTCACTAGGGTATACTCGTGAGTGCACACCTTCGCAAAACCAATAAATAAAGCCTACAAAATACCGTTCGGTAATGCCACGCCTATCACAACATGACGTCAGAGAACAGTTGGGATGCTTGACGCTGGGCGCAGTGTCAGTGACGTTGCCAGAAGTTTTGGTGTAACTAGAGTCACTATACACAGACTGAACAATCGTTTGCAGGCCTCTGGATCCACCAATGACCGCCCTCGAAGCGGCCGTCCACGAGTTACATCGGGTGCGCATGACCGGTATAACCGAACCACCACTCTCCGGTACCGGTTTCAAGCAGCCATCATTCTTTGCCGACAGTTCCGCATTCAACCTATTGTTACCGCGCGCCATCGTCAACTCCGTCTGCAATGGCAACGACGACGGATCCAATGGATAAGGAATCAATGGAGAAATGTCCTTTTTACTGATGAATCACGATTCAACTTGAGAGTTGCTGATGGGCGCACCAGAGTGTATCGCAGACGAGGTGAGGGGCACCAGGATTGTTGTGTGATGGAGGTTGACAGATACGTGGGAATATCCGGGCGAGGTGTAACTGATCTCCATGTCATTGATGGAAACCTCACAGGTGTTCTGTACCATACATGGCACAGCATCCACACATGATGTTCCAACAAGACAACGCTTTGCCAGAGTGTGTACTGCGTTTCTAACCCCTACACCATGTCGACGTGTTGCAATGGCCAGCAGTGTCGCCATATCTCAATCCCATAGAGCACTTGTGGGATGAACTAGGCAGGCGCGTCCACAAGAGAGATCCACAGCCATTGAACCTTCAACAGCTGCAGCAGGAGTGGACAAACATCCCTGCTGAGTTCGCTGAGATGCCGATGTCAAGACTGCATCAATGCCAGGGGTGGGCACTGATATGCAGGAGCAGTCACGATGTTGGAGACTTTCATTCTAATTGTTGACATTTTTGTCTCATGGGGTGGTCACAGTAATGGTCCATTGGCAGCAAACACGTGCGCAACTTGTGAAATTACTGCAGAAACACCTCTTCCTAAATGGTTCAAAAGTCACTGTTTGCACTTATTCACCTGTACAAGACGAAGACTAGTCATCATATTCCTGCACACATCAGTTGTATCTCTGTACAAGACAGTTAAAAGGATATAAAAAATATATTGATGTGGTTCATCATTTAATGTTTTGCATTTACCTTAGTTTCACACCCAATAGCCGATGTATTTTTCGTGCTGTGGTGTCGTTAAACATTCATTCATTCGTGTCAAAATGACCATATGTTTAACATCCAATAGCAGGTGATTAATAAATCAATGTGCTCTAGTGGTGTCATTAAAACAAACTTCTTCTTCCGTGATTCCTTGATATATGATTCTCCTCATCCGCACTGAAAGTAGTAAGACTAACGATTTCAAGTCTGGAATTGAACTGGGTGTTATCTGTGTACTGTAGATGTGGAAATATCACGTGTTAGGTGAGGTACCGCGTTGTGCCCCCAGGCGATATTCGCTGTCTTTGGACTAGTCTGGGATTTTTATAATAAATAGCTAGGATTTTAGATATATCGGGGAGAAACATTGGAAGTATCCAGGGGTACGGACGTGGTCCAACTGAACGAAATATATTAGTTCAGACCGGACTTGGTAAATATATTTATTTCTGCTCTGTTGTATAACCTTGATGTGACTGATATGACTTAAATATTTTAATACTGTATTATACGAATATTCTTTAGACAGTGTCTCCGGTAATCTGACGAAGTAAATTGTAGGCTTCACTTTTCTAATATTTTTATACGAGTATTTGGTAAGATAAAGCTTAGCCGGTCATCCTAGCGGACCTAGGTAAACTGTAGGTTATTGTCTTTATTGCGATATGTACCTGTATTACAAGGTTACTGAATGAGTATTTAAGGGTTAATTAAAAATTAACCAGTTAGGAATAGAGTTGTAATTCCTTTATTAATTAAGTTCCCCTGGCAGCGTTTCTTAATTATCACACGTCTGTGTGTTGTATCACGGTGAAGTGATTAGAATATTGTGTAAACTAGACACCTAGTGATTAACTAATTAAGTGATTAGCTCTGGGTTGTTATTATATTGTTGTTGTTAATTAACTACTGCGGCAAGTACATTTGTCAGCGTAGTGTTAATACAGATTCCAAAGTGTATTGTGTTTTGTTGTGTTTTCTAGTGAACTAAACGTGCTATATTAACTATATTTATATAAGATCTTATCTCTGATTATACCTAGAGCCGAGCCACTCGGGTATTAGACTGCCCGATACAGAGATATCTAATAGATATGCAGTTAGGAGAGCTATTTGGATAATCGTGTTTTATTCAGTTACGGGTATTATAGGATCCCCGTGACACTGCGGCCTGGACCTTTTTGGCTCTTCGATTCTGCTCTACAGTCGTTGTGCTATGAGCATCACTGTAGCCATCGAAAATGACATAGCTGGTTGTACCAAAGAGCCTTTGTACATAGGATACATATGTGCTGTATAAGTCACTGTATGACCCATTTTGTGGCCATACCACCCGTAGCAGCAGATAAGCTCCATTTACTATGACCATGCCATCTTTGGGATATGTCTGTTCACTGACTGCGTATGAATCTATAGCATGGTACATGACAGCTTTCTCGGTTTTTCTCATTGATATTTCATCAAACAGGGGGGGGGGGGGGGGGGGGGGGGGCTAGCTCATACTCAAGACATGAAGCGAAGTCCTCATCTGATTTTATTACGTTTTTCGGCAGGCCACGTGCACACAAACAGATTTGAGTCCTTCCAATTTACCAGCTATTTCATCTTTTCGTCGCAAACTACTGTTACTTATTGTATCTAGACCCCTTGTCACAGTCATTGTGGGTCCTTCCAACAGTTTCTTTCTACACAGCAAACATTTTTCAGCATCCATAATTGCTCTGAACCTTGTACTTTTCAGTAGTCACTCAGTACTTTACCATGTTCAGAGACGTCGCAGTGGTATGACGTCATTTCCTTACTGTGACGTTAGATCACATGTGACACTTGGGGACTTTTAGTATGTTGTTTCTGATAGTCATACGAAGGTATCTGCCAAGTTTCATCTCTCCCCTATTTTTTTTCCAATCAAAAGTCCCTAATTTACTGGACTACTAGCAATCTTTAAATCAACATATACATCATGCATACAGATGCAAGACCTCGCCCTTGGAATCAGTCGACGGAAATTTGAGCTTATGCTCGTTTTAGTGGCACTCCGCTTATATTTCAAGCATAAAAGTACCTTGTATACTGATTCATGTATTAGTTAAAACATATACATCAGGCACGTGCTCCCCTCCCCCCATTTGTGAGCCTTTTTTACACATTAATGTTTGCCATTGTAACCAAACTCTGATATAGAGTTTGTACCCGATCCGTCAGTGCCCCACCCCACACTCCCAAAGTCGTTCCTACGGGCCTGTATATATATATATATATATATATATATATATATATATATATATATATATATATATATATTTCCCAATTTCCCAACCATGTAAATGAACACATTATGACAACATGAATGGATGAATGAATGAATGAATGATTAACGGCACTCCAGCATGAAAAATACATCGGCTATAGTCAAACTATGGTAAATGCACAAATGATGTGATAATAAACATCTAGTTAAAAATTCAACACTTAAATAAAACACAGTGTAAAGAACTGTGTAAAATTATATGACAACATATGACAAATGACAAGCATGGAAGTATTCTAAACATTATTTAAAGTTAGGGACATTTGAACTTTGACTCCATGAGATGATATTTGAATATATTGCTACTTAGAGACTAAACGCAAGCTTTTGCTAAACTATCCTTGTGCAGAGATACGCTTTTAATCCGGTAATACTGCTTCATTGTTCAGATGCATACGGCATCAGACTAGAGTTATCCACCCATTCGTTTGGAAAAGAATGCGAGAAAATAAAGTTTTCTTGTTATGTGATTAATGGCTTGGTAGCTGCTTTGTATGCTGAATTGTTACACTGGGTTTGACAGGGGAGAGGATGCAGTTAGTGAATATGTGCACTTGGTTTACACTGGATACTGCATACTGTCCCCCATAGCACCTTGAAGTCATGCAACATTTGTATAAAATGCACAGAAATGGGTGTGATTCGGTCCCTTAGCCCACGTGTGTTTGTTTACATTGATATAACGTAAAAATGAGGTGGACAACAGGGGTCGTCCTTTTGAGTGTTCATTGGCCCCAGGTAGGTAAGGTTTCTTGTGAAATGCCAATGGCCTGGTGAAATTAATAAAAGTGCTACAGCCACTGGGGCTATATGAGAAAACTAGTGTAATGAATTGTGGTCCGATGCCATAAGCTTTGATCACCGCATATGTGAAATAGTGTGTAACACGTCTTGTATGCTGTGATACCTGTTTTTCGTCAGAAGTCAGAATGTATTTTATAAAGTTAAACTGTGAACAAAATGTCAGTAAGACCGACGTGTATGCCACGGTTATAATCGGGACGGTGCGGTCGAGAACAGGTTTCATTCTGTAGAGCCAGTCCTGGGGGAGTAGCAGTCCTCCTACAGGCGGTGCAGGAAGAATGAGTTAGTCTTGTGCCGTGCCCGCATCGGCCTTACAAATTTGACGCATTTATTTATTTTAAAGGGACATTCCTGAGTTTGCTGCATTGTAAGATGTTTCCGACTAATAAAATATTTCTACGATTAAACGTACATATTAAATACATTTTCTTGTTTAGAATACCAGTGTGTATATTCAATGTGTTTCTGGTCGTCTTAATATTTGTAAGAAGCCCAAACTGGATTTTGTCTTCAAATAATTTCGTACGTACGAAAACAAATGTTTTTTATGAAATAAAATGAAATTTAACCTAGTACAAATATTAGAACAATCAGAAACACGTTTAATATACAGCCACTAATATTTTATGCATAAAAATATATTTGATATGTAATTACAATCGTTAAAAAGTCTCTGTTAGTCGATAATATCTTAAAAATTGCAGCAAACTCAGGAATGTCCCTTTAAAGAAAGACCCTGCTCCTCAGTGTGAACATTGTCAGTGTACACCAACTATGCGCCACATTTTGGTGGAGTGTGATCATCTGAAGCAGACGAGAAATGACATATTTGACAACAGAAATGTTTTGGAATCTTTTTAATTCCACCCAGAATTAATTTTAAATTGATTTCTATACAACGTTTTAAAATATACTTGCCTTGATATCTGTATTGTATCTTGTACAGCTCTTGACACTGTGGTTTTACATAATTATATAAATCATATTTCCATACACTTACCTTTTCTGACACCTAGTAGCCGATTTGTATTTTTGTGCTTTGGTGTCGTTAAACTCATTCATTCATTCATTACCACGGATATATTTCCAGCAGACGACACTTACCCTGAACGACATCCAGGAAGTGGTCTACCTCGGCCACATACGACTTGCCGAATCTTGCGAAAACATCTGGGCAGCCATCTTGTATTATTTCAGTAGCCAACAACACTTTGCTGGCAAACAATGGAGTATTCTCACACTTGGCTATTGCTTTTGATCCGACAATCTAAAACCAAACCCCTTATGTTAGTTAGGTTCATCATTGCTCAAATCTGAAGCACTATAATTACGAGAAATACATGATCCTTTGCAGCCTATATATTGGGTTCTGGATATAATGAACGTGAAACGTATGGTCAGTTGCATCCCCAAATCTAAATATATTTACTTGGAAGTAAGTGACTCAATGATGTCAAATCTCTAACGATGTATTTAACAACTAAATTCACGATTCAAAATTTTAGCTGTGTATTTATTGAACTAGAAATACATTCTCAAATCTTGACTTCTGTATTTATTTAGCAATATATGCCAATCGGATCACTGTTCTTCTTCATATTATAAGTTCTGTATTTAAGTAATAGAACATGCTCATATCTTATGTTTATATCTAAGACCGAGAAATACAAGTGCTGCCCAAATCTAAATTTCTGTATTTTAAGAACACGACGACAATGCAGATTTAGTCTAAATCCCGATATCAGTATTTAACGAACAAGAAATCCATTGACCCACTGATGTCCAAATCTTTAGCTCTATGTTTAATGACCCACAGGTAGATAGCTCATTGCTGTCCAGACTCAAAGCTTTCTATCCGGTGAACCAAAATTACACGGCTCATTGCTGCCCAAACGCAAAGCTTTCTATCCAATGAACCAACATTACACGGCTCATTGCTGCCGAAATCTGAAGCTTTGTTTGCACTGAACCAGACTGGCATGGTCCATTGTTGCCATATCTAAAGCATTGTACTTAATGAACCAGAAGTGCATGGCTCATCACCGCCAGACCTAATGCTTTGTACTTATGGAACCAGAGGTCTATGGCTTATTGCCACCAAATTTAAAGCTTACAAGATCAGAAATCCACGAGGCACTGTTCCCAAACTCAAAAGCTTTGTTTCAATTAATCAGAAGTACATGGTCCATTGCCTCCAAATATGAAGCTTTGTACTTAAAGGATCGGAAGTCCATGAGGCAGAAGTACATGGTCCATTGCCACCAAATATGAAGCTTTGTACTTAAAGGATCGGAAGTCCATGATGCAGAAGTACATGGTCCATTGCCACCAAATATGAAGCTTTGTACTTAAAGGATCGGTAGTCCATGAGGCAGAAGTACATGGTCCATTGCCACCAAATATGAAGCTTTGTACTTAAAGGATCGGTAGTCCATGAGGCAGAAGTACATGATCCATTGCCACCAAATATGAAGCTTTGTACTTAAAGGATCGGTAGTCCATGAGGCAGAAGTACATGGTCCATTGCCACCAAATATGAAGCTTTGTACTTAAAGGATCGGTAGTCCATGAGGCAGAAGTACATGGTCCATTGCCACCAAATATGAAGCTTTGTACTTAAAGGATCGGTAGTCCATGAGGCAGAAGTACATGGATCCATTGCCACCAAATATGAAGCTTTGTACTTAAAGGATCGGTAGTCCATGAGGCAGAAGTACATGGTCCATTGCCACCAAATATGAAGCTTTGTACTTAAAGGATCGGTAGTCCATGAGGCAGAAGTACATGGTCCATTGCCACCAAATATGAAGCTTTGTACTTAAAGGATCGGTAGTCCATGAGGCAGAAGTACATGGTCCATTGCCACCAAATATGAAGCTTTGTACTTAAAGGATCGGTAGTCCATGATGCAGAAGTACATGGTCCATTGCCACCAAATATGAAGCTTTGTACTTAAAGGATCGGTAGTCCATGAGGCAGAAGTACATGGTCCATTGCCACCAAATTCAGACGTTTAATGCACCCGAGGTACGTGACTCACTGGTGCCCAATTCTAAGCATTTGTATTTAATGATGGTCTGTCGATGTCGGATTGTTAGCCCCGCATGTATACGATACGATAGTTTATTGCCCATATATACAGTCTGGCCAACACTGTGTTTGCTGTCTGGATCTTAATATTGAGCTAGTTTAAAAAGAAGAAAATTAATCTCTGTTAACGTTCATACTTAATATAATTATTTGAAAACAATAAATACTATTAAAATAAAAAAAATAATAAACATATCCATGCTGAAAGATGATCGACAGGGACTTTTAATATATTTCAAACAAGCTTGCTAAGTTGGTTTAAACACCAAAAATGTATTACCTCCAGAACATTCTAATGAACACTATATCTTCTTTATTTACCTGAAAAACTGTCGAGTGTAAACTACATGTTGCTTACAGAAACAGGCATGTAACATGGTATTACAGACCTCGCCGAGAAAAACAAAACTGAAGGAAGTGATTAATTGCTCCCCTAACTTAGCTCCATTTAAAACAATATGATATTGATACCATATAAAAACAAAAGTTTGTTTTATTTAACGACACCACTAGAACACATTGATTTATTAATAGTCGGCTATTGCATGTCAAACATTTGATAATTTTGACATATAGCCTTAGAGAGGAAACCAGCTGCATATATTTTTTTAATTAATAGTCGGCTATTACATGTCAAACATTTGGTAATTTTGACATATATACTTAGAGAGGAAACCCGCTACATGTTTATTTTCATTAGTAGCATGGGATCTTTTATATGCATATATGCACCATCCCACAGACAAGATAGCATTAACCAATTCCTTTGATAGACCAACCATGGTGCACTGACTGGAACGTTAAAAAGTTTGTTTTGTTTAACCATACCATTAGAGCACACTGATTTATTAATAGTCGGCTATTGCATGTCAAACATTTGATAATTTTTACATATAGCCTTAGAGAGGAAACCCGTTACATTGTTTTCCATTAGTAGCATGGGATCTTTTATATGCACCATCCAACAGACAAGATAGCATATACCATGTCCTTTGATATACCAACCATGGTGCACTGGCTGGAACGAGAAATATCCCAAAGTTGGGCCACCGATGTCCTTCCCCTGATACCATATAAATTAACATGCTACTGGGATCTAAATACTACTATCTTTGAACTAGTCTCAGGTTAGAATGAGACTGATAGCCGACCCCCCCCCCCCCCCTTACACACACACACCACCCCCTACCCCGATTTAATAAATACAGAACTGAACCTTTTTAGACGAAGGGTTTGTTAACGACATCACTAGAGCACATTGATTAATTAGTCATCAGCGATTGGATGTCAAACATTTGGTAATTCTAACACGTAATCATCAAAGGAAACCCGCTACATATTTTTCTAACGCAGCAAGGGATCTTTTATATGCGCTTTCCCATAGACAGGAAAGCATATACCACGGCCTTTTATCAGTTGTGGTGCACTCGTTAGAATGAGAAAAAAATCCAATCAATTGAGGTGGTTCGATCCTGCGACGCAAGCACCCCAAGCGAGCACTCAACAGCCTGAGCTAAATCCCGCTGCGACTTTTTAGAGGATACCCTGGCGTATTTCAATGTATAGATGTATAGGTCTTCTCGTCTAACAACTGTAAATAGCTGAAGAAAAATATATCATTTGGTTCTAAAGTGAGATTATCACGGATTTACCTACACATATTATAACAGCACAATTTCCTAGCAAAGAAAGGTCAGAACAGCTACTTAAAATTTACAGTTATAATTACTAATTTATTTTTAAAATATTATATAATAAAATTTACAGATGGGCTCAATATCCACTTTGGTCCTGTAAATAAGGGGCGTTCAAATATTACGTAACGCTATTTTTGTCAAAATTAGATACCCACCCATCCCCTTGTAACACTCCGTAACGCTAGACCATACACACACCCCAAAATATTACGTAACGCTCCCCCCCCCCCCCCCCCCCCAACACAGACAAAGCAACGTGACAATGTTTATTTATACTCATGTATATTAAAGTGACGTATTGCTTTACGATGGCGAAAAACTCTGCGGGTTTTCACTTGCGCCATTTTAAAATGTCTGGTGTATTAAAGCATTTCAGCTTGATTTATAATTGTTTTGGGTTTACATTTACCTCTAAAAACCTACATTATATATTGTTGTCATGACATGGCACGTTTAAGAGAAAACAAAACTGTGTTACGTAATGCTGTTCAATACACACACCCCACCCCTTGTAACGCCACATAACACTTGGATTTACACCCCCCACCCACCTACGTGTTACGTAATATTTGAATAAGCCCTAAGTTGGACACAACCAACGAAAACCGGCAATTACACTTCATACATTACACTTTATACATTACAATAACCGAGAACCCAGATTCGTCTGTAAAGAACACACGTCTCCAATGGGCCAAGTGAAACCGATTTGGTACATGTGCACTCAGTCATTGAAATCTACGTTGACGTCGCTTGGGCATAAGTTGCGGACCAACGTAGGGACGTCGTCAGGCCCGTAGCCTGCGTAGGACGGATTTTCAAAGTGTGGGTGGGGGGTGGGGGGTCATTTTCTATGGCTGTATCGTCAGGTTTCCGTATTAGCATTATAAGACATTTTAAAGTCCCGAAATAAAAACTGGTGAAAAAAGTGGGGGCCTGAACCCCCCAACCCCCCCCCCCCCCCCCCGGCTCCTACGGGCCTTGTCGTGGTGCCGCCTTAGGTTGAACTCCCGCAATCGATTCCTAACCGTCTGTGTACACACTGGGCGACCATGAGTGCCTACACCCTGACTCGCCGTCTCCGTAGCCGTGTACAATCGTTTACGGAGGTGTGTGAGACGTATGCCTTTATCTTGGCGTGGCAATGTAACGCGCGGACGTACGTTCCTTGGACGGTCAGCTAATCTTCCTGTGGTTCTGAGATGCCTAACTAAACAAGCTATCGTTGACTCGTTTACCCCAAATTGCTGGGCGACGCGACGTTGCGATTGACCCTGCATAATTAGAGCAATAGCCCTACCCCTATCAACGTGTTACATTCGCGACATTTTGCTTTTCAATCGTGTTAAAATAAAATGTTGTTCACTCAGTGTTTATTGTTGAAAACTTCGATTTGGTATAGTGTTCAAGTCCATAGCACGTGATAGTGGCCTGGATTCACGTTTTCTTGTCAAATCGGTAAAAAGCATGCAGCTTCGCACGTGCTTACGGTTGACCCAATTTTGACCCACAGATTCTTTAGACAATGCAATGAGGTAGTTATGTGTCAAATGTTACTACATTTGGAATACGAATAAATAAGTTATATTACCAAAACTGAACTTGCGTTTGTTTTTTTCCGTTAGTATAAATTATATATATATATATATATATATATAGAGAGAGAGAGAGAGAGAGAGAGAGAGAGAGAGAGAGAGAGAGAGAGAGAGAGAGAGAGAGAGAGAGAGAGAGAGAGAGAGAGAGAGAGAGAGAGAGAGAGAGAGAGAGAGAGAGAGAGAGAGAGCTCTAAAATGTTAAAGAAACATGACCACCACCACCGCTATGTCGTTCATACAGTACATAGAGCGCTTATGTGGTTCACACCTTCATGAACGTAAAACATAATATCACGTTCAATAATTCTTAAATGGTCAGCATAATTATAATATTATCCTCACCTCAAAGTGCTGGTCAAACCCGTGCAAGCACTCGCGAGTAGACTCGATAACCGCGATGGCTCCACTCGGGAAGGTGAGAATTATTGTCGATAGATCTACATCATTACAGTCTCTATAGTCATCGGCCTTCAGTGACGTCGTGTTTCCATGGGCGACGACCGTAACGGGGCGCTCGCCTAAAAAGTAACACACGTAGTCGAGCTGGTGGATAGACGAGTCGTGAAATATTCCGCCTGGTAGAACGAATAAAATATTATACTGGTTATATTTATTAATTAGAGCAATAAATGCAATACGTAAGAAGCGATGTGTTGGAACAGAAGGTATACTATAAGAAATAACTACCTGTTTTACTGCGTACCTATTCAATCTTACCACAGTGATAAACATTTTCAACGCGTGTGATAATTGTATCTTATCACACTAACAACTACAATCATGAAAGTAGTGTCGTAGTAGTAAAACAAGACAGTAGCCTGTGCTGGAACAGAAGGTATACTATATGAAACAATTAGTCTGAAAGTCATCTATTTTCAGCAGAACGTAGATATACAGTAGTAAAACAAGACGGTAGCCTGTGCTGGAACAGAAGGTATACTATATGAAACAATTAGTCTGAAAGTCATCTATTTTCAGCAGAACGTAGATATACAGTAGTAAAACAAGACAGTAGCCTGTGCTGGAACAGAAGGTATACTATATCAAATACTTAGTCTGAAAATAATCTATTTACAAAAGAGATACAGTAGTAAAAGAAGACGTGTACGGTAGCCTGTTAAAACAAGACAACGGTAGCCTGTTAAAACAAGACAACAGCCGCTGAAGAAATATAGATTGGAATATATAAATCAGGTATTTACCTGACACCTTGATGTAACTGATCGGTATTGGTGGGTCTCTTGATATCATGATGAGTTGTCGAACTTTGCCTAGATCGCCATTTTGTTTCTTTCTGTAAATTACTTCCAAATCGGGATCGAATCGCCTGTAAATAAATTTTTAAAATATCAATTTGTAGATGTATCTGAATAATTCCTCTTGCTTTACAATAGCCTGGATATACTGCTGTTAGAGCGCTAGACCGACTTTCCGACAATTATAAAGTTTGTTTTGTTTAACGACACCACTAGAGCACATTGATTTATTAATCATCGACTGTTGGATGTCAAACATTTGGTATTTTGAGAGGAAACCCGCTACATGTTTCCATTAGTAGCAAGGTATCTTTTATATGCACCATCCCATAGACAGAATAGCACATACCACGGCATTTGATATACCAGTCGTGGTACACTAGCTGGAACGAGAAATAGCCGACAGTTATAATCATTCTTTACCGTCATAAAAATGCGAACTGTTTGCCAACCAGCTTGAAGGCAGATTCAGACCCGGTTTATCCTATAGTCCTGTTCAATTGTTTAGACCTTAAGTTTTTTGCAAATGTTACATTTAATTCCTATTCTTCTTCTTTTTCTGCGTTCAAGCTACAGTTGATCATGCTTTAGATTTGGAGTCCGGTTGTGGGGATAAAAAACACTGTCTCTGTCAAGTCTTCTTTGGAACTCCGAAGCTTGACAACCAGTGTTGCTCCTTTCAGCCAGTGCTTTATCCTGGCTTCATCGTAGAGGGGGCAGAATTGCAGGATGTGCTCTGGGGACTGTGGTCCTGTTTGACATGGACATTCATCAGTGTCTGCCAGTTTCAGGCGGTACATATGGGATCTGAGATGGCAGTGACCGGTTCTTAGCCTGAAAAATGGTTGTCTATTTGTATCTCTCCAGATGATGGACTGGATCCTTGCTTGTAGCGTGGGTACATCGGAAGTGTCTCTTAATTATGATGTTTGTCTCTCTGAAGGAGATTGAATGATTTGACTGTTCCATTATGCTTTCCTCCTTTGCCAGCCTGTCCGCATGTTCATTCCATGCAATACCACAATGTGCTGAAACCCACTGCACTACAACTTGCATGTGTAGAGAAAGGTCAGCCAGTCCCTGTTGAATTGCTATTGCTGGGTTTTCTTCAGGTGACTGTATGCTCTGAGTGAGGGATTTGCAAACTGTCAGGAACACAATATGTGATGGAAGGGGATTCTCCAAATTGATGATTCTGGTGGCTTGAAGAAGGGCATTTGTTTCTGCTCTGAAATGTGTTGACTGTTTTCCTGCTGGGTATGATCTGGAAGTTACTCGTCCATCAGGAAATCTTACGTGGACACCACTACCAGCATTCTTTACTACCTCTTCAGCTGAGCCATCTGTGTAGACATGGGTCCACTGTGAGGTGTTGTACATGTCTTGAAGCATTTCCAGTGTGAGAGACTTTAGGATGGCATCTGACTGTTTTCCCTTCCTGGTGATTCCTGGAACATCCTCTACAATGGTTATGTCTTTTGGTGATGTTGTCCAATCCTCTACATCTATCAAGGGTTCCCGTTCTGCAGGTGTCCTTGGTAGGATATCAGAGTATGTCCAAGCTGTCTGGCAAGATGGTTTATGCTGCTTCGTTTTAGACGGGGTTTTTTGTTGTTGTTGTTGTTCGCTCTTGGAGTTGTTGATGTGCTGGGTGAGATGAAAGCCTTTTTGGTTTCTCGGCCGTCATTAAGAGTTTTTCCTCTCTCCGTGTGTCTAGTGAGCAATAACCGACAGTTATACAGTCATGAAAATGCGGATTGTTTGCCAACCAGTGTGAAGGCAGATTCAGACCCGGTTTACCCTATAGTCCTGTTCAGTTGTTTAGACCCTAAGGGTTTTTTTTACAAATGTTACGTTTAATTCCTATTCAATCCTTGTTTTTTTTACATTTGCATGAAAACAAACCCAAACCCCGGCAGGTTTTATATACAATTCATCATCTAAAATGCACGAAGTTGACTTATTTCCATTTTACAAACATATCTGTATGTTTTGAAAAAAAAAAAAAAAAATGTTTTATTTAACGACGCACTCAACACTTGTTATTTACGGTTATATGGCGTCAGACATATGGTTAAGGACCACACAGATATTGAGAGAGGAAACCCGCTATCGCCACTTCATGGGCTACTCTTTTCGATTAGCAGTAAGGGATCTTTTATATGCACCATCCCATAGACAGGCTGGTACATACCACGGCCTTTGATATACCAGTCGTGGTGCACTAGCTGGAACGAGAAATAGCCCAATGGGCCCACCGATCCCACACCTACCGCGCATCGAGCGAGCGCTGTACCACTGGGCTACGTATCGCCCTCTGTATGTTTTGAAGGCAGGTTCGTTCTCCTATAAATAACTATGGCTATTTCCGTAACAAAAGCATCACTCTATAGTGTGTTTCAAACTAATGTTCTTTTCCACCTTCCTAACGGAATATATTTTAGTAATGACCTATATTTAAGAAACAATTTGGAAGCATAAATCAATAAACAATTTAGGCGCGTCGGGGGAGTCCAGGTGACATGCCCCCTCTATTTTTGTCAAACAACATACATTACAGAATACACAAAAAATTAAAACTTATCCCATCCACCTGTTCAAAAGCAACAACGGGTTTTGGGCTCCTGCTATTAAAAAACTTGTGGATCCGCACCTGTTATGTGATTAATGTAATGTACTGATACAAAAATAAATACGTTTGGGTGCTATTGGAGATATTCTGACGCCATATAACCGTAAATAAAATGTGTTGAGTGCATCGTCAAATAAAACATTTCTTTCTTTCTATTGGAGATAAAACACTCAAAAGTAACTATAAGATAGGTTGATACATTATGACTGTCAGGTTGTATGTCCTTTAATAATATATAATATTTAGTATTTACTAATGCACGGGAAAGTGTTCATCTGAAGGCCACGTTCCCTTTTAGTGAGGTGGGGGTGGTCTGGGGTGAGGTCTTAATCTCGTGATGTTCATTGTCACATATTGCACACACACGTGGACCGAATACTGTATACCCGCGATTGGAGGAGGCGTCGCCCTCTGCTTCGTATGTAGGTGTATTTTGTATGGTTTTATATTGATTGTCCGTATTTTGTAATACACATTTATATTTATTCAATTGATAGGTTGTTTGGTAGTGACTGATAATAAATAATGTACTAGCAAATTTATTCAATATACTGCATGTACATGGAATGGTTACTGTGACGGAACATGCTCTTAATTTGTTTTCGCCTGTGGCGATATTAATTGTTTTAGAGGGCCGTGTGCAGTTCCAATATGCACTTAAGTCCAGATGGGCAACTTGTTACGTGATACCTTTGCGCGACGGTCGTCGAGCTTTTCTAATACACACCCAGCGCAGATGTGGAGGCCATGTGGCCAGTAGTTACGTAATAACTCCGGTAGTGCTGTTTATGACCAGGGGATTGCTCGCGGAATGGCGACAGCCAGTCTGGGTGATCTAAGAAAAATATGCCGGTGTGGTGGCTGTGGAAAATTCACATGATACGTGAGGTGCCGCGATGTAACCCCAGGTGATATTCGATTTTTATGATAAATAGCTAGGGTTTAGACATATCGGGGAGAAACATAGGAAGGAAACGGACGTCGTCGACTGAACGAAATATATAAGTTCAGTCCGGGCGTGGTAAATATATGTTTCTGCTCTGTGTATAACCTTGATGTGATTGATGTGACTTTAAATATTTTAATACTGTATTATACCAATATTATTTAGACGGTGCTGAGTCATCTGACGCAGTAATACTGTAGGCTCACTTCTCTCTCTCTATATATATATATATATATATAAAAAGCTTAACCAGTCATCCTAGAGGACCTAGGTAAACTGTAGGTTATTGTCTTTATTGTGATAGGTACCAGTATTAAGTCTGTATTACAAGGTTACTGAATGAGTAGTTACGGGTTAATTAAAAATTAACCAGTTAGGAATAGAGTTGTAATTCCTTTATTATTTAAGTTCCCCTGGCAGCGTTTCTCAATTATCACACGTTACTGAACGAGTAGTAAGGGTTAATTAAAAATTAACCAGTTAGGAATAGAGTTGTAATTCCTTTATTAATTAAGTTCTCCTGGAAGCGTTTCTCAATTATCACACGTGCGGGTGTTGTGTCACGGTGAAGTGTTTAGCATATTGTGTAAACTAGACACCTAGAGATTAACTAATTAAGTGATCAGTTCTGGGTTGTTGTTATTATTTGTTGCTGTTAATTAACTACTGCGGCAGTACATTTGTCAGCGTAGGTTAATACAGATTCCAAAGTGTATTGTGTTTTTGTTGTGTTTTCTAGTGAACTAAACGTGCTATATTATATATACTTTATATAAGATCGTATCTCTGATCATACCTAGACGAGCCACACGCGGGTATAACCGCCCGTTACAGAGAGATCTAATAGTTATACAGTTAGGAGAGATATTTGGATAATCGTGTTTCATTCAGTTACGGGTATTATAGGATCCCCGTGACAGTTACATTATGTTAACATGGTCGAGTATTGTAAAATCGAGAGTATTGTAAGTTCGAGACTTGAAATTCACGAGCACGCTCGCGCTTCAACCGTTGTTTTTGATAATAAAAACATCAGAAGAGACACCAAGAGGTTATGAACAAGTTTCATGTATAACCAGAACAAAATGTTTGTTTATATAGTTTTTAATTGTTTTCACTAATTCCTCTTTTTACCCCGGAAATGAAACCCAGCATTATTAAAAATACGGAAGTAAACAAAAATTGGTTTGTGTTGGATGGCGAAAATGACACATTGGCAGGGACTCTGTAAGGCCACTATAAAGTAATTAAATGGGTACTAACAGAGTTTGGGGTCTTATCAAATAAACAGCAAATAAAGCACTGACAGATTATTTGAGAGTGAGCCAGAAATTCTGCTTTTAATGTATACCCCACCAAAAATAGTGTGATCAGGAGAGGTGAATGATTCATTTGCCAACCTCAGCATGGTGCAGGGGTGTAACATTCTCTTTGAGAATGGCCAATATAGCACAAATCCCCTCGTTTTCTTCGAGATACAATTGAAATTTTGAATAAAAGTCAGTATCTATCTGTGATATTTGTATTTTTGCACAGTTCTTTACACTGTTTTTATTTAAATCTTGAATTTTTATATTGATATTGATCATCACTTTATTTCTTTGCATTACCAATAGCTTGACACCTAATAGCCAATATATCTTTTGTGCTGGGGTGTCGTTAAACATTCATTCATTCATTCATTCATTCATTGCTTTATTAATTTTACCGACCTTTTCATCAGTTGGTTTTAAAAAGGAGGTTTGTTTTTAATACAAAAGAAATGTAATAATATGTTCCAGAAACAAAACATTTCTTTTAAGTGAACTCAATTGAATGTGACGTCATTGAAAGTAACACTGTGTCTCGACTTTACAATACTCTAACTGGACGCCATTTGTTTTAGGGCGAGTGTTTGGAACAGTGTTCATTAAATATCTCGGTTGCAGTGGATTTGTTTTCATTTGACATTACTATAAACATATTTATGTACAGGTAAGTGACATTTTTATTGTTGTCAATTTCAAAGTATGGTTCTTCCGATCAAGTCAATCCTTAGGGTCTTGAAATTACAATACTCAACTGTATATACTATATGTTTAAAGAAAAGGTTAGACAAAGCTGGTACACATTTTATATTCCAAAACATACATAACCTTGATTCATTGAAACAAGCTATATTGGCCTTCACGTAGCCTCGTATCCTAATTTATTTTTATGCAATTAGCTGTAGTTATTTATAGGAGAACGAACCTGCATTCAAAACATACAGAGACTTTTGTAAAATGGAAATAAGTCAACTTCGTGCATTTTAGATGATGAATTGTATATAAAATCTGTCGGTGTTTGGGTTTATTTTCATGCCAATGTAAAAAGAAAAAAAACAAGAATTGAATAGGAATAAAACGTAACATTTGCAAACAAAACTTAGGGTCTAAACAATTGAACAGGGCTGTAGTAGCACATGTAGCACGTGCTACGGGCCCCGCGCTTCTGGAGGCCCCGCGGTGATGTAGACATTTATTTTCCCCAGGTCATTTTTACCCCTCTCCCCGAAGGGGTTGCAAAATATATATCTTGGGAAGTGGGCTCAGATGTTATTTGTGCTATTTATTTGACGTTAAATATCTTTACATCTATCATTGTCGAGTTCGATGATAAAAATATTTCATGCATAAATCTCTAATACACACACTATAGAAAGAAACCAGATAGCACCCCATTTCAAAAATGTTTTGAAATGCTGTAGTCTTAAATATTTCTCAGTATATGTTAACAGAGGACTACATATTTTTAATTACCCATCAGCCTTACCTGTTGAAAGCGCAGAGCAAAATGCGATTGTTCTCTTTCGCCAACGAATAACAAGATTCGATTGTCTCCACAGTCAGGGCAACAGGTTTCTCGCAAAAGACATGTTTTCCTGGAATAAACGAAACAAAAACATGCAAACAAACGACTGTTAATAATAAGCAATATGCGTCAAAAGAGGGGCGGGATAGGCACAACTTGGAAGCTGGGGTGGGGAAAACTCGGAAGCTAGGGTAGGTGCTTCTCCCTCTCCCTCTCCTATCTCTTCCCCCCCCCCCCCCCCCCCTCCAGGTGAAAGACAAATTAATATTTGGTTGTTGTAAGCTGCTGGTATCGTCTGATGCCTATGGCAAGGAACAATTACTTAAATGCTAACAAAACAACTGCCGGGTATGTTAATGATGATAATCGTAAATATGATATCGAGGATATGAAATCGATAACGACAATGTCGACTGTTGTTTCAACAATGATCAAATAAATGTTATAATCAGTGATCATGGCCAGCGGGTGTTAATTGTAACACACCGGCCTCGGTGGCGTCGTGGCAGGCCATTGGTCTACAGGCTGGTAGGTACTGGGTTCGGATCCCAGTCGAGGCATGGCTTTTTTAATCCAGATACCGATTCCAAACCCTGAGTGAGTGCTCCGCAAGACTCAATGGGTAGGTGTAAACCACTTGCACCGACCAGTGATCCATAACTGGTTCAACAAAGGCCATGGTTTGTGCTATCCTGCCTGTGGGAAGCGCAAATAAAAGATCCCTTGCTGCTAATCGGAAGAGTAGCCCATGTAGTGGCGACAGCGGGTTTCCTCTCAAAATCTGTGTGGTCCTTAACCATATGTCTGACGCCATATAACCGTAAATAAAATGTGTTGAGTGCGTCGTTAAATAAAACACTTCTTTCTTTTTTCTTTAATTGTAACATATATGAAAAGAAGTTCCAAATGATGTTCGATGGCCACATTTTGCGTATCTGGGAAGAGTTAATGCCCCTCAAAACAGTAGCTATGTATGCCTATATAAACGCTAAGGCACTGGCGTAGCCAGGATTTTATATCGGGGGGAGGAGGGGGCAACCCACATTATGTATGTATGATTTTATAAATTTAGTACAGTTTAAAAACAAAAACAAATTTGATTGGGAGGCATAGCCCCCGTGCCAACCCTCTTCCCTCGCTATCGAATGTAATTGATTTACACTGATTGCCTTTAGAATTCCAAGATGGCTGCCTTGTTTGGATATTAGGGAACAAATGACTTTACGGGTGATATTTTAAAAAGTATTCTGTCATCTGTTGACTTAGCTAAATAACACTGGTCAACAATTTTTCAAAAGTTGTCTGCTTCTGAGATTAAATAAGCTATTTCTTATGTATTCTGATGTGCTGATTTCAAATATCACAATTAAAATTGCTTGTTGGCTATTGTTTCAAAGATAAACGAGGTATGTTGTGTTCATTATTTATTATCACATAAAGCATATATTATATGGTGTACATGGAAGATTTTCAGTCATGGAATGAGAAATTATGCTGTTTATCATATGCTCTTTGTTATTTCACCAGATTAGGTCATCTGCTCGGCTTTATGTAATAATTACTAGGAATTACTGCATAGTTTATTCTTTAATCTGTGTCTACCCTACGCTTTTTGGCTTGTCGTTTGTAGATATTAAATGGAACGTCTCGTGTCACTGTCCAGCAATAGTCTGCTAGCATTGCTGGGCTCCATTTGCCTTGGTATCGTTTCTCCATGGATGAGATATCTTGGTGAAACCGCTCACAGTGCTCGTCACTTACTGCTTCACAGTTCAATGGAAAGAAATCTAGATGCGAATCCAAAAAATGGATCTTAAGTGACATGTTACATCCCATGCATTTATATGCCTTGAGGAGGTTTTCTACCAACTCTGTGTTTTTCGTTTCCTAGAAATCTTGTTGCTACTAATTTGAATGCCTCCCACGCAGCCTTCCCCTTGCCACGCAGTGCAGAGTCAAACTCAATATCTCTAAGAAGTTCACGAATCTGAGGACCAATAAAACACCCTCCTTTATCTTGGCATCACTTAATCTGGGAAATTTAGAAGTGAGGTACTTGAAAGCCTTAACTGTTTTGTCCATGGTTTTGACAAAATTCTTCATGAGGCCCAGTTTTATATGTAAGGGTGGTAAAAATATCTTGCTTGATTCAACAAGTGGTGGATGCTCAACGTTTTTCTTCCCAGGCTCCAATGATGGACGGAGTGGCCAATCTTTCTTGACATAGCAGAAAGTCCTTGCGCGGCTGTCCCATTCACATAGAAAGCAGCAGTATTTTATATATCCTCCCTGCAAACCCATCAGAAGAGCAACAACCTTCAAATCACCACAAACCTGCCACTGATGTTGGTCATAGTTTATGCACTTCAACAACTGCTTTATGTGTTCTTAAGTTTCTTTCATATGCGCTGCATAACCCAATGGAATTGATGGCTTAATAAAGCAAAACAGCTTTAAGACTCGCCTTGGATGAATCGACGAAGAGCCTCAATTCACATGGATCATGAGCTATTTTGAGGGCTTCCATCAGACCAGTGATATTGTTGCACGCCACTATATCACCTTCCATGGAGAAGAATGGGGTTAACTGCTGTTGACGGTCAGGAAATTTGGAAATTCTAACTTCATCTGCTAGGAGATTCCACTGCTGCAGTCGAGAGCCTAAGAGCTCTGCCTTATTCTTGGGGAGCTCTAAATCCCTGACTAAGTCATGAAGTTCACCTTGAGTTATGAGGTGTGGTTCAGAGGAGAATTCTTTGTCAAAATCTGGGTTATTAGTCACCGAAGGTCCAGGACTGCAATCATCATTTTCTTCCTCTTCCTCATCTGATTCAAGTGAGAATCAACTTGATTCAGAAATGTGAAAACTTCATACAAAATATTATCAAATTCAGTATACGGATTAAATACTGTCTGACGTATAAAGAGTTTGATGTAATGAACAAATATTTATTCTGAGAGTAGATAAAATGTAAATCCATATAAATTAATGTACTTTTATCTTACCTCTAATCATAAAGAGCTTTAAACAACACAACCACCTCGTTCGACAGCTGAAACAATACTGAGGGAGCGTGAGTGTGGTTTACGATGTGCTTGAATGTGCGTGTTTGTACTCGTATTGACACAGCACTGTATCTATAAAAGCAGAGCTAATAATCAATTTAAACATCATTCTCGTTATCAGTGGTGCCGAATTAGTCAAATTATACTACATTTGCTTCACAAGTATTTTGGCTGTTGACAACAAGCTACACTTACTGCCTAAAATTATTGATACTTATTTAAAATCTAATGTGTGTGTATGTTTTGTGCAGTGCAGTCTGATAAGTTAGAACCACTTAAAAACATGGTTACATTAACAACATTCATTAGCCTTATGACAACGTCTACAATCAGGCGTCGTTAAATAAAACAAACTTTACTTTTTACGTCTACAATAACGCAAAGTTGCATTACGTTTCTTACAAAATACATTTCATAAAAACAAAACAAAATAATAATAACAATAAACAATGATTATTATGTTGTTTACGACGTTATCATGGACGAATGTTATGTTGATGGAGTTGTTGATTATTTTAATGATATGATAAGAAAAGGGATATTTTGATGATGATGGTGATGATGTTGATAGTAAGTGTGCTACTGCTGCTGCTGTGACTACTTCTAGTGATGATGCTGCTGGTTAAGTTGTGCTGCCGATGATGATGACGTTGATGATCATCATGACGATGAGGTGGATGACAAAAAGGAATCGGGTTGTAGTTACCTGTAGTTAAAGATTTCTTGACAATGCTTTCGTGCTGCCATGACGGTGAGCACACAAACACAACCTCGACACTGAATTTAAACCAAATACAAATGAGAAAATGTATGTGTCTATACCAGTGAATATTTATTTTCAAAATATCGTGCTTGTCAATGTTAGGTTAAATGTGCAACTTCAAGTAGATACCGTATGTCCAATGTGTGTCTCGTTGTAAATGTATAGGTTTTTGCAAATGCAGTCCATTATTAGATTCACTACAGACACACACACACACACACACACACACACACACACACACACACACAGAGAGAGAGAGAGGAGGAGAGAGAGAGAGAGAGAGAGAGAGAGAGAGAGAGAGAGAGAGAGAGGATGAGCGAGGAGTGGAGAGAGGAGAGAGAGAGAGAGAGAGAGAGAGAGAGAGAGAGAGAGAGAGAGAGAGAGATTGATTGATTGATTTAAATAAATATGGTCAATGAACAATTTTGTAATAAAAGTAACTGAAATTGGAATTATAATCTAATGTAATTTAGACCTTGTGTCCGAGTGAACGGTGTCCGCCTCTTCCAGTGATGCCAGTCGGGTCACGTGTTCCAGTCTGTATTTCTGTAGTAATGTTCGTATGTCTTCATGGAGGGAGATATCGTCAACGATCCATTTGATGTTCACTCGGAATGTTCTCGCCAGATTATGCAAATGAAGTTTTCCTATGCGTCCCAGACCAAATATGGCAACGTTGATATAAGTACTTTTCTTTATGGACATCTACAAAATATTAAAGAACTATTGTGAAAAACAAATATAATGTATACATAGCAAATGTGTGTGCAGAGGCGGATCTAGGCCTGCCCCCTCCCCCCCCCCCCCTAAATGTTGCGACAGTTACAATTTTATTATATATTCATTTTAATTTTTTTACTATCTCCTCCAAACCTCCCCAAAGATCCATTGTCATTGCCCTTCCCCCCCACCCCCCCCCCCCCCCCCCCCCCCCCCCCCCCGCCCACCCCCCACCCCCCGCCCGCCCCCCCCCCCCCCCCCCCCCCCCCCCCCACCCCCCCCCCCCCCCCCAAAAAAAAGGATTTTCTGGATTCGCCACTGGTGTGCAGGAAAATGTGCACGGGGTCGAGACTGTGCGGACAAAGATTCTAGCGGATCGTGTCATGCTCCGTCGGAATGTGGGTTTTTTTTAAAAGAAATTTCGCTTGGAACAGAAGGGGGTTCGACCCCCAACCCCCTCTCCTGTATAGACACACATTACGAGACGAAACCCCACACTCTTTTTCAAAACACAGAGTTTGCCTGTTTATGTATAGGGGTGAGTTTCTCTTTTAACCTTTGTTCTAGTCAACAACAGGTAAGGTTAATGTGTGTTCTCAGATTTTGAAAACTGTTTCAACCCAAGTGCCCTGTTGCCCTATCTTTACATATAAACAGGGTACAGTAACAGGTGTTTTAACTGGGTACAGCAACAGGTGTTTTAATTGGGTATAGCAACAGGTGTTTTAACTGGGCATAGCAACAGCTGTTTTAACTGGGTACAGCAACAGCTATTCTAACTGGGTATAGCAACAGGTGTTTTAACTGGGTACAGCAACAGCTGTTTTAACTGGGTACAGCAACAGCTGTTTTAACTGGGTACAGCAACAGCTGTTTTAACGTGTTTTAACTGGGTATAGCAATAGCTGTTTTAACTGGGTACAGCAACAGCTGTTTTAACAGGTGTTTTAACTGGGTATAGCAACAGCTGTTTGAACTGGGTATAGCAACAGTTATTTTAACTGGGTACAGCAGCAGCTGTTTTAACTGGGTACAGCAGCAGCTGTTTTATATGGGTATAGCAACAGGTGTTTTAACTGGGTATAGCACTACCTTCCACATTGTACGTCATCGTGAATTTAGCTCATTCAGACTAGGTGCTTGCGTCGCAGGATCGAACCACCTCGGTGGATTCATTCAGCTGATTTGTTTTTTCTCATTCCAACCAGTGCACCATAACTGGACAAAGACCTTGGTATGTGCTTTCCTGTCTGTGGGAAAGTGCATATGAAAGATCCCTTCCTGCATTAGGAAAAATGTAGTGGGTTTCCTCTGATGACTACGAGTCTTAATTACCAAACGTTTGACATCCAGTAGCCGATGATTAATTAATCAATGTGGTCTACTGTTGTCGTTAAACAAAACAAACTTTTTTCATCGTGAATATCTGTTTTAAAAAGGTTTAATACAATAACAAGAGAAGGCATATGCATGGAAGCAAGGAAATGTTTTATTTAACGACCCACTCAGCACATTTTATTTACGGTTATATTACGTCAGACATGGTTACGGACCACACAGATATATATAGAGAGGAAACCCGCTGTCGCCACTTAATGAGCTACTCTTCTCGATTAGTAGCAAGGGATCTTTTATATGCACCATCCCACAAACAGAATAGTACATACCACGGTCTTTGTTACACCAGTCGTGGTGTACTGGTTGGAACACACACACAGATAGATAGATATATATATATATATATATATATATATAGAAGATGGGGTAACCGTAATCAGTAATCGTAATCGATTACATGTTTTCATGTAATCGCAATCGTAATTGACTACATTGTTTGAGAATGTCATGTAATCGCAATCGTAATAGATTACATTATTTGAGAATGTCATGTAATCGCAATCGTAATCGATTACATTGTTTGAGAATGTCATGTAATCGCAATCGTAATCGATTACATTACTAATGTAATCATAATCAGCGATTACTTTCATGATTACTCATAATTATTTACTAAACTTAGATGTGTTTAGCATCAACTCCAGTAACAGTGCCTATAGTTAGAAGCATTACTGGTCAGTCAGTAGAACTGATCTCCCATTGTCTACTACTGTCATAGTATTATTTTCCTTGAGAAACAGGGGATCATAACGTCTGGATTATTAAATGAATGTTACCCAGGGGATGAAGAGACACATTCACATAATGGTATCTATCATGTTTACGTTTACTATAAAACCACTTGTATGAATACAGTGTTCTAGCTAGCAATATATAAAAGGGCGCTGCACCATGCCTAAGTTTTGTGTCCTAATTCATTGCCGTCAAAAAATGAATAATATATATATATATTTGACAATATCTCGTTTTGTCACAGGTGTGAAAGTCCACCAAACTTTCTTATCTTTTGTTAGTGGTTACGACTGCAGACGGGCAGCCAGATAGATAAATAGATAACAATTTAACGTGTCCATATACCACTAGGGTTTCGAACACGCCCATCCACGATAAGATCGGTGGCCTGATTCGGGATGGGGGGGGGGGGGGGGAATAGAGTTAATTTTTTTTTTTTTTTAACAGAATAATTTCGACATAAAATTTTGAACGGAGGTCTAAAAGTTTAAAGTCCGATCTATATGGTCCGGGCCGGAGGGTGAGTTTAAGGTGGGCGGAATTTGGAATATGAATTTAGTAGTTAGGTCAAAGACCTAAAGCCAAAATGAGCTCATTCATACTACTCATGTCTGGACAAAAATGTAAGTCCAAAGAACAAAATTAGAGTGCTCGACCGAAAGGGTTTTAAGGTGATTTGAGCAATTTAGACGGGTTGCCAAAATAAAGTGCGTCGGACTGTTTACAAAAAAAAAATAATAATAATAATAATAATAATAATAATAATAATAATAATAAATCGAATGCCGGCCAAAAAAAAGTCCAACTAAGCCCTTGGAACGGTTGGCGACTACGGGGACGAGATGAAGTGCTTGGCGTTGAACTGTGGCACCAGTTTCCTCCAACGGTGGGCGAGCAAGGTCTTGGCTAGCTCGACGTAATGGGCGCCGGCGATGATCTTCAGTACTCTGTGGACGGTGTAGTTGTCCATGTCTTCAAGAGTATTCCCCGTCTGTAGAGATCATCTCGGTGCGACGTCACCACAAGTCCAAACTTCCCGTCTCGTAGTTCCATGGCGTGGATGGCACACTCAACTTCGTCAGGAAACTTCTTAAAGTTGCCCTCAAGAATGCCTCCCGGCAGTGAGCTGGTGTCCGAGGTGTCTTCGACCAAGTATCGAGCGTACTGGCCCTTGATCTTGGAGATGGCTAGGCTCCAGGCGGCGTCCCTGCTCCGGGTGGTCGCGGAAGGCCGGGCCTTCGCTTCGCAGCAGCACCATCCATAGGGATCTTGGCGGAGCCCCCCGGGGGTGGGGGACTCGACGCCGACCGCCTCGAAGGAGTTGGAACGGGAGACGCACGCCGTGGAGTCTCGCAGATCGCTGTGTCCAACTGCGGCATCGACTGGACCACTGGCTCAGTCTGTTCAGATAAATATGCGTCGGCTGGCACTGATTCGTCGGGTCCCGGTGGTGGGGGCGGCAACGCAGACAGGACCGCCGCTGGCGGTTGAGCAGCCAGTTTTGGCCCCCCGAGCCATCCCTGGTGCAGGTTTCCTCTTCCCTTCCTCTTCGGCGTGTTCGTTACCGCGTCGCTATACACCAAAGTCACGGTTGCCCGTGAGCCAATGTAAGCGACGCGGTACTCCAACAAAGAGCCGTAGCTTGCAATAAGTCCCCCCCCCCCACCCCCCCCCAGGTGGGAACTCGAGAGAGAGAGCAGAGCGACACGTCTTTCCTCATCGAAGGCATAGCAGCAAGCCAGTCGTATCAAGCTTGATTCCATGGACAGTCATCCTCACCCTGTCGCAGACAACCACAAATAACTAATTAAGCAAACACCCAGTTGAAAGTAGTCTATCACGATAAACCTTGGTTTATTTTCTTTAAAATAGCTTAAAATATTAATACGTCTAATAAAAATTCCCGAAAGCTGATTTTAATACATGTTCTACGAAACGCGGCGCTTCTAATGCTACCAAAATAAACACACCCAGACCAAGATACTTGTAATTTTCACCGATACAATTGGATCCTTATAATATGGCACAAAGCAAGCATGACTGCAAATCGATTCATTAATAAGTCATTTTTAGAATGTCAACAATTAAATGCAATGAACAACTTGTGCACATGTATATGTATGCAGATATCAATTTAATTATTTATTTACTTGTTTGTTCTTTTCTTTCGTTCTTTATTTCTTCATTTATAGATTTTTTTTAAAATAATAATTTATTTTAATTTGTGGATGGTATTAAATGGTATACGTTCTACAAACAATAAAAAAAAAAAAAAGTAATAGTGATCAGACAGTTTGCAATTACTAATTATGGCTTATTTCAATAATGTAACAAAATATATATGTTATGCATTGATACAATAATTATACCTATGGTTATGGGTACCTTTTTGTCAATAATCCAAATTTAAGAATAATAATTCTGGTTTTGAAAACTGATTCCCTCCCTGCAGTATACATACGTTTATAAATGTTTGAAATAATTTAATAAATAATCCAAAATTATCCATTATGTCTTTCAATGAATGAAATCGGTATGGTTGTAAAATAAAGTGCATAACTTCATGGTGGTAACATCATTTCATTATTTGTGTAGATTTGTGGAAATGTAATCATGATTGTAATCATGCTTGCTAGACAATGTATTCGCAATCGTAATCGATTACTTTCAATTATCTTGTAATCGTAATCGTGACTTTCAAAAGAAATCGTAATCGTAATCGATTACTTTTGTCAAGTAATCGCCCCATCTCTGTATATATATATATATATATATATATATATATATATATATATATATATATATATATATATATATATATATATATATATATATATATATATATATATACAGGGCTTCTAGATTATGGTAGCCCCACTCCCATGGCTAGTGATATATAATGTTGGGCTAGTAAATAACTACTATTACCATGCCCGACAGCTAGTGAAAACAAATAGTTGTGAAATGCTGCATTTAAGTCTATTTTGTACATATGTATGAATATCCTGGCCCCACTGGTACCTCTCAAATCTTAATGTTTTTAAGCTCTATCTTCCTCTTTAGGTGCCATCTGATTATTAGTAGTAGTAAAACTGTATTTACTTTAAAGTAAAGTAGGGCTAGTGGATTTTTAATCATGGCTAGTAAATTAAAAAAATTACTGATCCCATGGCTAGAGGATTTTATAAAAATTCTAGAAGACCTGTATGTGTGTGTGTATATATATATATATATATATATATATATATATATATATATATATATATATATATATATATATATATATATATATATATATACATGGGCGTACGACCCGGGGGGCAGGGGGGCAATTGCCCGCCCCCCCCCCCCCTCCCAAATTCGGGCAAAACAGTGGGAAAACAGTGGGGAAAATTCGGGCAGTTTTTATCTGGGTAAAATTTCGGGCAAATCAACCCCTCCAGCCCCCCTAAATCAAAGAGTCCCCATACGCCCATGTATATATATATATATATATATATATATATAAATTCAAATGAAGCTTGTTATCGGTGTGCCACTAGAGTGCTCTATACTGTTACAGTAGAGCGGTTACACATATAATAATAACTTGGATATATTATACTTTGACTTCCATGGTTTATTTACATACAATACTGTTTCGTACAGGTCGCGATGTTTGTGCGAACCTGCACTCTTCAGTGCATAGACCAGAGTGATTTGTATAGAACATTAATTACGGCAACGTGTCTCTTCTAATCATGTTAAATTACTCAAGAGGTATTTGTCTTTGTGTCTACATTTGCTGACCAGTTCGTTTCGCTTATTCAAGGACGCCGTTGAGGGATTGCAAATAATAAAGTACTTCTCGCAAATACAAAGGCCGCAACGCTTCGACGCGTTCGAATAATGTGGGGCACGGCATAGAATTTTCCAACTGATTACGTACTCAATGTTGTTCTCTTTCAAGTGCCAGATATGTTTACTGAGTTCTGTGTCGTTGCGCTTCGTGCTGTGATTAAAAGAAGCCTTGTGGTTAGAATACCTCGCCTTGAAATCTGTCGCCGTTAACCCTACATAGGTCTCTATTTTATCCCCACAGGTCACTATGGCTTGGTACACAATGCTCTTAGCGAGGCATTCGCCCCCAAGTGGGCACACTGTGTTTTTAGGGCAGCTGCACTTTTTTTCTGTTTCGGTCTTTCTGTGGTTTCCCAGTTTCCTTTTGTTGTCGCTGTCAATAATTCGCGCCACATTAGGCATGCAGCTATATGACAGCTTGACTGTATTTCTGCTAAAGATCGTATCCATCTTATTGGATGGGGGGAAACACTTGTCGATAATTTTTAGGAACTCTTTGCCAACATTGGTCTTCACATTTCGGTCATAGGTTGGATTGTACCATATAATGTTTCGCTTTCGCAGTGAAGAGGAATCGTCCTTGAATAAGCAAAACGAACTGGTCAGCAAATGTAGACACAAAGACAAATACCTCTTGAGTAATTTAACATGATCTATGCACTGAAGAGTGCAGGTTCGCACAAACATCGCGAACTGTACGAAACAGTATTGTATGTAAATAAACCATGGAAGTCAAAGTATAATATATCCAAGTTATTATTATATATATATATATATATATATATATATATAAAACTGATGAAAAGAAAGTATACCAATTATCTTTGCCAACATTGGTCTTCACATTTCGGTCATAGGGTGGATTGTACCATATAATGTTTCGCTTTCGCAGTGAAGAGGAATCGTCCTTGAATAAGCGAAACGAACTGGTCAGCAAATGTAGACACAAAGACAAATACCTCTTGAGTAATTTAACATGATCTATGCACTGAAGAGTGCAGGTTCGCACAAACATCGCGAACTGTATGAAACAGTATTGTATGTAAATAAACCATGGAAGTCAAAGTATAATATATCCAAGTTATTATTATTATTATATATATATATATATATATATATATATATATATTATTATATATATATATATATATATATATATATATATATATATATATATATAAAACTGATGAAAAGAAAGTATACCAATTATTTTTATTATAAATAAACACAATACACGGTTCATGGAAGGTTAGATAGGTTCCAGTAGAGTTCGTTATAATGCAATCAATGACGAATAGTCGCACATTGCTGCGTTTGGGCGATGCCGCACGTGCAAAATTAGTTTATTCATCAAATTTATACTGCACGAGAAACATGATACTCTTACACATACGGGTGTAAAAAAAAAAGGTGTCATTGCTTAGAATCGTAGAAACTGAGGCCCGGTCTCTGTTGACGGCTCAAAGCAGCTAGGTTTAAACCTTCGGTCAAGATAACTAAGCCTAGTTAATAATAAACCATGATTCATTTCAGATCCTATTTCACGTGCGAAATCATTATCTCGCTCAACTAAACCAGGCTGTTCCATGAAGCGGACGTTTCATGTACCCCTTCATATGTTCATGTTTTGTTTCTTTTTACCAGTAATGACAGCCCGTAGTAACAATTATACCTTATATGAACGAGAAATACTTATTTCTATTATTAGTGAACATAGGGATGTTGTCGAGGATAAAAAAAAAAAAAACCCAACAAACAGCAGAAGTAACAGGGAAATAGAACGTGCGTGGACGACAATAACCACTAAATTCAATGCAATTCAAGGCACCCGAAATCGTACAACTAAACAATTAAAAGGATGCTGGAAAATAGTCGCCGAGTCTTGCATCAAAACAGCAAAGATGTATAATATTGTTCTAAAGACTTTGCTAGAAAAGAGAACTGATTCATATTCTGCAGTTATAGTTGGATACTCTAGAAAACATACCGACTTTCAAACTTACAGACAATCTGTATATTCAATATTGTCGATATATATATAAAAAAATGTTTTGTTTAACAACACCACTAGAACACACTGATTAATTAATCATCGGCTGTTGGATGTCAAACGTTTGGTAATTCTAACACGTTTTCAGACGAAAGTCGGTACACTTTCCATTAGTAGCAAGATATGTTTATATGCACTTTCCCACAAACAGGACAGCACATATCATGGCCATTGTCTATACCAGTCGTGGGACAGAAAATCCCTAACATTTTAGTAACTCATTAAAGCATATTCAAGTAATAAAAAACACTTTATAACAAGATGTTAAAACATTTATGACCAATTTTCTAATTACGAATTGTTACAAACCTAGGCTACATGTGACCTTGGGAGGGGTAAAAAAAATGATGCTAAACGCATGTGTTATAGATCTTTGGAAAGGTATTCTAAAGCATAACATGGCAGGAATGGTTTCGTATTGAATTTCAAAAATAATATTTTATCAACCCCCCCCCCCACACACACACACACACACACATACACACTGCTGTTGAAAAATGTTTGTTTCGTAACATCTATCTCGTCTCCAGATAATGTATTCCCTGTGTCATGCTGCAATGACTAAAATGGTGCGACAGTTAGCACGGTTTGCATTTGCTATACTCATGGAAGTTAAATCCGAAACCTCAACGTGACCAATAGTTGTTGCATAAGTGTAATGTTATGGCCCCTCTTTATACGTTGTAATTGATTACGAAAGATAATTTCCAAGTTATGCACACCTTCTTTGGTAAAACGGAACCGCTGCAGAAATTCTTCGTCACTATATACATCAAATGGGTTAAACTGTAATCTAAAAACACGCGGTATGTTGAATATATGCCTATTTTCTAGCATTATTTCCATATTGTCAACGTCCGAGTGCGCCATATTTCCATGGATCAAGGCCGTAAACGCCCGATTTGGAGGTTTAACTTGAACCTGGTTCAAGAAGATTTTGATCCAAGATTCAAATTTGATTTGCAACGAGAAATGAGAATTTTAGTTGAGCCGAGTTTGAACCGAATTTAAACCGCGAATCAGGTTTAAACCGGCGACGAGAAATCGGCCCTGAGAGTCGTCAGCCAGTGAGAGTCTACTGAATATTCATGAGCAAACGGTTGATCGACATCGAGATTTTACGACATCGAGTAATGTTCTGGTGTATATATATAAATTATTCCAACTGTAGATATTAATGTAACAAGTATTTAATAATATGCAGTGTGGTTAATAAATTGTGTAATTGAATGTTACGTAGCGTATATCAATGTCGTTGTTTGTTGTTTTCCTACTCTTCTTCTGTGGGATAATCCCGCCGATATTTTGATGAATTTTACACCAGTGGTTACGGTTATGTAAACGTCAAAATTGTAATGCACGTCTGTACAACTTAATTTCATAAAGAAATAAACAAACAACAACAACAAAAATCATTCAACAACTACAGAATATATAATTTAAAATAATTACTGTATAAATGAGTACAGGTCAAACCGATTAGAAAAATGTTGTCAATTATAATTATTTGTAATAACAATTGTCCTAAATAAAAATAATAACAACAACAACACAACAGTAGTTACGGTAGGTTTTAGGAAAATTATAAATTTAAGATTTCAGTAGGTTGGATTATAAATACATTATCTCACTACCAAGTACACATGAAGTCATCCACTGATGTAGTTAACAAAAGTAATCAATTATCTAAGTGATCAGAGTAGATTTCTGTTTCTTTATTTTTTTAAATATGATTTTTATTAAATAGATTTGAATAAAATGCCACTGAAGGTTCATTTACCTTTAATATACATACACATACATGTATATACATACATGCATACATACATACATACATACATGTTTCATGCACGTAAGCGGGATCGACCGCGTAGATTGTAGGCCCCATGCATATGGTCGAGTTAAAGAAACTTCCTTTTTATGGAAGCTTCGATAGCTCAGAGCGTATTGTGGTTAGTCTTGCAATTTGCGGGCGAATTGGTGCCACAGGTTCGAGTCCCAGCAACGGCATGGGACAATTTTTGAGGCCAGAAAGGATTTAATTATCCCCTGCGCCAGTGCGTTAATATCTATGTATGTAATAGTCAACCTCGACATACATATAATATATAGATATTCATACATCAATACATACTAGTCAGTGCCAGGTCTGCCCACTGTTTCTTGCACGTAAGCGGGATCGACCGCGTAGATTGTAGGCCCCATGCATATGGTTGAGTTAAAACTTCGTTTTTATGGAAGCTTCGATAGCTCAGAGCGTATCGTGGTTAGTCTTGCAATTTGCGGGCGAATCGGTGCCACAGGTTCGAGTCCCAGCAACGGCATGGGACAATTTTTGAGGCCAGAAAGGATTTAATTATCCCCTGCGCCAGTGCGTTAATATCTATGTATGTAATAGTCAACTCGACATACATACAATATATAGATATTCATACATCAATGCATACATACATACACACACACACACACACACACACACATATACATACGTGCTTGTGTGTGAGTGTGAGTGTGTGTGTGTGTAACCGGCCTCAGTGGCACAGTGGTTAAGCCATCGGACTACAGGCTGGTAGGTACAGGGTTCGCAACCCCGTACCTGCTCCAGCCCAGAGCAAGTTCTTAAGGACTCAATGCATAGGTGGTAAGGCTACTACACCCTCTTCTCTCTCCCTAACCACTAACCAAATAACAACTAACCCACTGTCCTGGACAGACAGCCCAAATAGCTGAGGCGTGTGCCCAAGACAGCGTGCTTGAACCTTAATTGGATATAAGCACGGAAATAAGTTGAAATAAATGTGTGCATGTGTGAAATACATATGTATAAGTAAATACTGAGGGTTTTTTGTTTAACGACACCACTAGAGCACAATGATTCATTGGATGTCAAACATTTGGTAATTCTGACATATAGTCTTAGAGAGGAAACCCACTATATTTTTTCATTAGTAGCAGGTAATATTTTATATGCACCATACCTGATATACATGTACCAGTTGTGGTGCACTGGCTGTAATAAGAAATAGCACAATGGTCCAATAAAAATGGATCGATCCTTTACCAGTGGGCTACGTTCGGCCCCTCCAATTTTTGTAGACACTGCAAATTAAATATGAATATGAATTATTCATCAACTATCTAACTGATCAGGGTAGATTTCCATTTTATTACATATGTGCATTTACATTTCCATTAAAATTATATTATTATTTTTTAAGTTGATGTGAATAATTTTATTGTATGTTTACTACCCATGTCAGTGGTAGTTTTCAGAAAAACAGAGACGTAACATTTCAAAAGTTTGGATTTTATGGTACTTAACTACCGAGGGTACATGGATATCATCCACGGAGGGTAGTTTTCCTTTAATATGTCATATTACATTACACATATGTTGGCTAATGTATATTTCAGCTACGTAAAAACCGTTTAATGTAGACATGACAATTCAATATGAATGTGATGGCTTAATCTATTATTTAACTGATCAGGGTAGATATTTTTTTTCATGTGTGAAAGTTTGATTTTTTTTGTTTGATTTTTTTTGTAACAAGATGTCAATAATCTTACTGCATATTTACTATCTATGTCAGAAGTGGTTTTCAGAAAAGATGACTCTTAAAATTTCAAAAGCGTGGATTTTACCATACTTAACAACCGAGGGTACATGGACATCATCCACCGAGGGTAGTTTTCCTTTAATATGTTATATTACATTACACATGTTTTTTTTGTTTTTTGTTTTTTTAAATATTTATTTTCCCCAGTCCATTCTGACCATGTCAAAGTTGGGGAGCCTTGAATTCATGGCCTTACATCAAAGTAATATAATTTATATACAAGTACATATATCTAATTTGCTGTATAATAATGTTATATAGTCATATATAACAATTTGATATATAAATGCATTTGTAATGTTTCTACCGGCCTCGGTGGCGTCGTGGCAGGCCATCGGTCTACAGGCTGGTAGGTACTGGGTTCAGATCCCAGTCGAGGCATGGAATTTTTAATCCAGATACCGACCCAAACCCTGAGTGAGTGCTCCGCAAGGCTCAATGGGTAGGTGTAAACCACTTGCACCGACCAGTGATCCATAACTGGTTCAACAAAGGCCATGGTTTGTGCTATCCTGCCTGTGGGAAGCGCAAATAAAAGATCCCTTGCTGCTAATCGGAAGAGTAGTCCATGTAGTGGCGACGGCGGGTTTCCTCTCAAAATCTGTGTGGTCCTTAACCATATGTCTGACGCCATATAACCGTAAATAAAATGTGTTGAGTGCGTCGTTAAATAAAACATTTCTTTCTTTCGTACGTACGAAATTATTACACTGATATTCCAAACACTGATATTCCAAACAATAACCTGTATTTAGTGCATGCATGTTATTTAAGTCGTTATAAAATTGTGTCGGTCGGAGACATCTGACAATGGCAGCAAACACAGGACAGACCTTTTACAGGTACACCCTGCTGACTTGTGTGACATTTTATATCACATTCCACAGCGAGGAGTGCGTCGTTAAATAAAACACTTCTTTCTTCTTTTTTTTGTAATGTTTCTGTATAAATTAAAGATAGGTAAAAAACAAAACAAATTGCTATGATGAATGGAAAGGACTGGGAAATATAGGAGAAGAAGAAAGAAGATATAATGGTTAAAATACATAATAATAAATTGATAAATAAATAAATAAATAAATAAGCAAACAAACAAACAAACAAAAAAGAAGAAAGAAGATATAATGGTTAAAATACATAATAATAAATTGATAAATAAACAAACAAACAAACAAACAAAATAAACAAAATAAATAAATAAATAAACAAATAAAATAAATAAATACATGGGGGGTGTAAATCTATACTAGTGCGAAACGAAAAAGACCTGGAATTCGAAACAAGCTATTGTTAGGAAATACGTTTCAGTCAAAGAGATTAAGCCATGGTGTCCATTGTTGATTAAAAATTTCGTAATTGCAATTCTTATATAAAATAAATCTTTCTATTTCAAACTTGTTTCACAAAATGTTTTTAACTCCATTGATATTTATTTTATTTTTTCTGTACTTTCATACAGTAAATATAATATTTAATGTTGATAATTAACCAATTTACAAAGTTACTATTTTCGTTATTGATCTTACCAAACATAACAATATCTTGACTAAAAATAATGTCAATTCCTAACAAGTTATATTACATTACACATATGTTGGCTAATGTATATTTCAGCTACGTAAACACCTTCTCATGTAGACACGACAATTCAATATGAATGTGATGGCTTAATCTATTATTTAACTGATCAGGGTAGATTTTGTTTTTTTTTTTTTTTGTTTTTTTTTTTGTAATATGATGTCAATAATCTTACTGCATATTTACTATCCATGTCAGGAGTGGTTTTTAGAAAAGATTACTCTTAAAATTTCAAAAGCGTGGATTTTACCATACTTAACTACTGAGGGTACATGGATATCATCCACCAAGGGTAGTTTTCTTTTAATATGTTATATTACATTACACATAATTATGTTGGCTAATGTATATTTCAGCTGAGTAAACACCTTCTAATGTAGACATGACAATTAAATATGTATATCATGGATTAATCCATTATCTAAATGATCCAAATTAAAAGAAATTATTATTATTATTATTTAAAAATATATGTGAATAACCTTATGGTACATGTATGTTTACTGTCAGTGCTAGGGATAGTTCTAGGAAAATGAGACACTTAAGATTTCAGTAGGTTGGATTTTACAGTACCCAACTACCGAGGGTACATTATTGTCCACCAAGGGTACTTTTCCCAAAAGATGTTATATTAATTTACATATTTGTTAACTAATGTATATTTCAGCTAAGTAAACACCTAATGTAGACACTATATGTGATAGATTAATCCATTATCTAAATGATCACTGTAGATGTCTAAATTGTATGTATTTTTTTAATTTTGTAATCAAATATATGTGAATAACCTTACAGTATGTTTACTATCCATGCTAGTAGTGGAGCGACTTAGCTGATCAATTGTGCACTTTTCTGTGAAAGCATGAACATTGGCAAATGGTTAGAGTAACCCAATACAAGGATATTTAGTCCAGGGTCCAATGGAAATTGCACCCTGTATGGCTGCCATCTTGAAATCCAAGATGGCCACCATTGTGGACCTGTTTTGTTTAATATCTCCTTAACTAATACACATATCGAGAGAGTTGAAATGCCTATACCCACATGTTTGGGGACTAGGAATCCAGTGGTGACAGAAGTGTTTGCAAATTGTGGCTGTCATCTGAAATCAAAGATGGTCGCCGTCCACATGCTATTTTGCCAATCTGATTAACAGCTCTACTGGGTCCGCCAGTAGATCTAACAGCATTGCGTGGACTCTCATGTCCAGGTGACATTTCATCTATAAATAACAATTTAAATATCGACCAATTACACTTCGTCTTTTATAGTATTATTCGGGAGCATACAAATTCTAAAAATATTGGGCAAGACTATTTATGCAATAGGCGACCTTGTTGGTCTATTTCAACACTGAAAAAACTGGGGGGAAAGTGCAGTAATAAACTCTGGATTGTATACTAGTATAAACAGATTTTATGGCTATACCATCACTGGGGTTTTTTTTGTGTTCAAACAAATTGTACATAAAATTTTATATTGAAATTAGTTTTCGGCATACTTCGTAATTCACCCGAATCATTTCGTATACCCTCGGCATAATCCCGAATGTTTTCAAATTCTTTTCAGATCACTGGCATGATTTTGCAAGTAAGGTTTTGATTGGTCGAATGAAAGGTCAACTGGACATGAGCTCCAATGGGCTGCTGTTAGATCCACATGTAATAGTGGAGCTAACTTTAATTAGATTGCTATTTTGCTCAATATCTCATTTAGTAGTAAAGATATCAATACAGATTTAACACCTAGACTGACATTTCAGAGGTCTAAGAATCCAATGGTGACATCGAATATATGGCTGTCATCTTGAAATCCAAGATGGCCACCATCCACAAGCTATTTTACTCAATATCTCATAAAATATAAAATATATCAATACAGTTTTAACACCTATAATAACATTAATCATCGGCTATTGTCACTATAGGTACTTGTGCGATCATACATCAAAATGACGAATCTTGCAATAATAGTGGTCATCCTGTTCTGTTATAAAGACAGGCAGCAGATTCTGAAATCAAAAAGTCTTAAATGAGTGGCAAGCAGTGTGGACCATACCACTAACAAGTCAGCTGGTGTGCAGGCAGAATTCATGGAATTTTCTGTAAGGAGACTGGAATTTTAGGTGATGGTAAAGATCTTGTCACAAAGGTAGTGTTGGACAGCTCAGTATTTTATATAGCGGAACTGACGGAAACAAGTGGACACTTATAAACAATGGGGAATGGGGAAAGCTAACATAATGGTAAGGAGATGGTATAAATATAATATAAAAAACCCAACCAGAATTACAGGTAGTGAAATGTTTAAGCAACACTTTGACAGCAAATTAGAATTTACATTGTCAAACCATTAACAAGCATAACTGAACACATTTTATTCTGACTGAGCACATTGAGTTTGCATCTTTTAATGTCAGGATACCAACTTTTAAGTATGTAAATACTGTCTGAGTTTCCAATAACAATTACATTGTATCTAATCACATTAAATATTTATTATAAGCAATTCCTTATTTTTATAAACCATAGTCAAACATTTAAAACAACAGAACATGTCGATTAGATTTGGATATCCAAAGATATGTATTTCAAAACAAAATTGTGGCCATTTTGAAAAATATGGCCCCACTCCACCCGTTGCCCACTAATTTTATATACTACCTATCATAGCATCTATATAAATATGTATGTATGTATGTATGCATGCATGCATGCATGTATGCATGTATGGATGTGTATATATATATATATATATATATATATATATATGTGTGTTTGTGTGTGTGTGTGTGTGTGTGTGTGTGTGTGTGTGTATCTACACTGTAAGCCTACAGTTTATGAGAATAAAGGTCATTGTCATTGTCTTTATCATAGTCTGGCAGAATTACCACTTGGGTGTGCAAAATTTGACACATAGTTGTTATCTATGGATTCTGACACTGTTGGGGATTCACATCAATAATCCACTGGGTGCCATCCTTGAGAAATTTGAAAACTCCAAGATGATGGCCAAGATGATAGCCAAATCAGAAAACAAAGAAGAACAATTTTTATATCTACCCCATGGTTTTAGGAGCCAGGAAAGACACTGGTGCCATCATAATTGGTGTCATCATAATTCATGAGGGTGGGTAATGCGTTCACTTTATGCACGGTTGGTGGGCCCATTGGGCTATTTCTCCTTCCAGCCAGTGCTCCACAACTGGTGTAACAAAGGCCGTGGTATGTACTATTCTGTCTGTGGGATGGTGCACATAAAAGATCCCTTGCTGCTAATCGAAAAGAGTAGCCCATGAAGTGGTGACAGCGGGTTTCTTCTCTCAGTATCTGTGTGGTCCTTAACCATATGTCTGATGCTATATAAGCATAAATAAAATGTGTTGAGTGTGTCGTTAAATAAAACATTTCCTTCCTTCATAATTCAGATTTCATAAATGGGTCACCTTAATACAAGATGGTTGCCAATATGGTGGTTCAAATGGAGAAAATGGCAATAAATTGCTTATCGTTTGATACAGAAAAGTAATTCTTGCATTTAACCCATGGTTTTAGGTATCAATGAACACAATGAAAGTAGTTCTTCTATACTTGTTAATTTTAATTTATTCAAGATGGCTACCAATATAAGTAATGAACCAAGGAAGGTGGAACTGTTAAAAGTAACAGTCACACAAAAGACTTGTTGGTTTAAAGAGGGTTACCTACATGTAATAATGAAAAACCAGCCTCGGTGGCGTAGTGGTTAAGCCATCAGACTACAGGCTGATAGGTACAGGGTTCGCAGCCCGGTACCAGCTCCAACTCAGAGCGAGTTCTTAAAGGCTCAATGGATAGGTGTAAGGCCACTACACCCTCTTCTCTCTCACTAACCAACTAACAACTAACCCACTGTCCTAGACAGACGGCCCAGATAGCTGAGGTGTGTGCCCAGGACAGCATGCTTGAACCTTAATTGGATATAAGCACAAAAATAAGTTGAAATGAAATGAATAATGAAACACTATATTAAAGTGACCCTTTATTGGGTTTTTTGTTTTCTCTCGGGTACTGTGTGTGTTGTTTAGTGAGCAGTTTAGTTTTGCCAGTTTGCAATGGAATTCAGTTTAACTGGTTTGGTTTTTTATTAATAAATAGCAAGTACTAGGCCACCTAAAATAATATTACATTGCAAATTAACAAAATTACATCATGCATACTACACCACACACAACACTACCAAATATCTTGCATTCTATTGGCCAAGAAAAGGTCACTGTAAAATAATATTACAATGCATTTTACATCTGTCAATCCATTCAGCTGATTGGGTTCTTTCTCGTTTCAACCAGTGCACCACAACTGGTCAAAGTTCATGGTATGTGCTTTCCTGTCTGTGGGAAAGTGCATATAAAATATCCCTTGCTGCAATAAGAAAAATGTAGCGGGTTTCCTTTGATGACTATATGAGTCAGAATTACCAAATGTTTGACATCCAGTAGCCTATGATTAAGTAATCAATGTGCTCTAGTGGTGTCTTTAAACAAAACAAACTTCTTCTTTATATCTGTCAAATTATTTTATTATTATTAATTGATTATCTTAAACCCACAAGTTTTTTTAATGACTGTGTTAATCATTTTACAAATATACAGTGGCACTTTATTTTTAACAGTTCTATCTCCTTAGGTACATTGCCTGTATTGGTTGGCATCTTGAAATAATTAAAATTAACTTGTATAGAAGAACTGAACTACTTTCATCATATTCCATGACCCCTAAAACCATGGGTTAGATGCAAGAATTACATTTTAGTACCGAATAATAAGGAAGTTATTGTAATTTTCTCAATTTGGACAACCGTATTACATGGCCCATTTAGTTAAATCTGAATTTTGATAGCACCATTGCCCTCCTTGGCTCCTACAACCATAGGGTAAATGCAATAATTTTTGTTTATCTGTCAATTTATAAGCAAGCTATAGCCATTTCCCTGATTTGGCCACCATTATGTCCGCCATCTTGGATTTTTCTTCAAGGGTGCCCAGGTGGCACCCAGTAGATTATTGATGTGCACCAAATTGTGCAGACTTTGAACCCAAATTGGCATTTGGCTATTCACTTTTTCTTCTGTTTTTTTAATTATAATAATAAAAAATAAAATAAAAAATTCTTATAATATATGGAATCTACCCTGATCATTTAGATAATGGATTAATCCATCATATACTTATTTAATTGTTAGTGTCTATAAGAATATATAAGAAGGTGTTTACTTAGCTGAAATATATATTAGCTAACAAACAAGTAAATTAATATATACCATATTTTGGGAAAAGTATCCTCCGTGGATGATCTTGTAACCCCGGTAGTTAGGTACTATAAAATCCACCCTATTGAAATCTTAAGTGTCTCATTTTCCTAGAACTATCCCTAGCAATGATAGTAAACATACAGTAAGGTTATTCACATATTATTAAATAAAAAAAAATAATAATAATAGTAATTTCTTATAATTTGGAAATCTAGCCATATCATTTGGATATTGGATTAATCCACCATATACATATTTAATTATTAGTGTCTACATAAGAAGGTGTTTACTTAGATAAAATATACAATAGTTAACAAAGAAAGGAAATATTTTATTTAACGATGCACTCAACACATTTTATTTACGGTTATATCGCATCAGACATATGGTTAAGGACCACAGATATAGAGAGAGAGGAAACCCACTGTCGCCACTTCATGGGCTACTCTTTTCGATTAGCAGCAAGGGATCTTTTATATGTACCATCCCACAGACAGGGTAGTACATACCACAGCCTTTGATATGCCAGTCATGCTGGAACGAGAAATCAATAGATACCAAATACTTAAATTAATATACCATACTAAGGAAAAAGTAGGCCTACACTCGGTGGATGATATTGTACCGTCGGTAGTTAGGTACTCTAAAATCTACACTATTGAAATCTTAAGTGTCTCAATTTCCTAAAACTATCCCTAGCACTGATAGTAAACATACAGTAAGGTTATTCACATATATTTAAAAAAATAATAATAATAACAATAAAAAAAAAAATAATAATTTCTTATAATTTAGAAACCTACCCTGATCATTTAGATAATGGATTAATCCATCATATACATATTTAATTATTAGTGTTTATATAAGAAGGTGTTTACTTAGCTGAAATATATATTAGCTAACAAATAAGTAAACTAATATACCATAGTTTGGGAAAAGTACCTTCGGTAGATGATCTTGTACCCTCGGTAGTTCGGTACCATAAAATCCACCCTATTAAAATCTTAAGTGTCTAATTTTCCTAGAACTATCCCTAGTACTGATAGTAAACATGAAGTACATTTATTCACAAATATTAAAAAATATTAATAATAAAAATAGAAAAAATAATAATAACTTGATATAATTTGAAAATCTACCCTTATTAGTTAGATAATGGATATACATATTTAATTATTAGTGTCTACATAAAGTGTTTACTTATCTGAAATATACAATAGCTAACAAATACATAAATTAATATACCATATTAAGGAAAAAGAAAGAAAGAAAGAAATGTTTTATTTAACAATGCACTACTCAACACATTTTATTTACGGTTATATGGCATCAGACATATGGTTAAGGACCACACAGATTTTGAGAGGAAACCCGCTGTCGCCACTACATGGGCTACTCTTTCCGATTAGCAGCAAGGGATCTTTTATTTGCGCTTCCCACAGGCAGGATAGCACAAACCATGGCCTTTGTTGAACCAGTTATGGATCACTGGTCGGTGCAAGTGGTTTACACCTACCCATTGAGCCTTGCGGAGCACTCACTCAGGGTTTGGAGTCGGTATCTGGATTAAAAATCTCATGCCTCGACTGGGATCTGAACCCAGTACCTACCAGCCTGTAGACCGATGGCCTACCACGACGCCACCAAGGCCAGTCTAAGGAAAAAGTTCCCTCAGTGGATGATCTTGTACTTTTGGTGGTTAAGGTACTCTAAAATACAGCCTATTAAATTCTTAAGTGTCTCATTTTCCTACAATTATTCCTAGCATGAATAGGAACATACAATAAGGTTATTCACATACCCGGTATATTTTTACAAAAATAAAGGAAGGAAGGAAATGTTTTATTTAACGATGCACTCAATACATTTTTATTTCTGGCTATATGGCGTCAAGACAGGAAGGGATCTTTTATATGCACCATCCGACAGACAGGATAGTACATACCATGACCTTTGTTACACCAGTTGTGGAGCACTGGCTGGAACAAGAAATAGCCCAATGGGTCCACCGACAGGGATTGATCCCAGACTTACCTCACATCAAGCGAATGCTTAATCTACTGGGCTATATCCCACCCCACAAAAATAGAAAATGAAAATTACAAATATCAAATTGTAAATCTACCCTGATCATTTACATAATGGATTAATCCATCATATTCATATTTAATTTTCAGTGTCTGCATAAGAAGGCATTTATTTAGCTGAAATTAACATTACATATAAAATGGAAAATCTACCCTGATAAAATTGAAATCTGAAGTTTATCATTTTTGCAAAATCTACCCCAGCATATATAGTACTTGTGCAGCTTTGGTGCAATCTAAAGCCCTGACATTAGCCAAATATCATGTACCACATTATTAGGTCAGTTGTTAGGTCATTTAACCCTCACCGTACCTGTAGGTGGTAGATTATGAATTAACCCACGATTATATATTAATTTTTACATATACTGTATATATATTCATGTTTACATATCTGATACAGATGTTACCCCCCCCCCCCCCCCCCCGAAAAAAAAAAAAAAACCCCCAAACCCACCCACCCCCCCAAAAAAAAACCCAACAAAACAAAAACAAACTATGCGATATATTATATTATTCATGTATTATTAATATTGTGTCACGTTTACAAACGATTAACTTTACAGTGTTGTTTGTAGTCTGATACATCTGTCATAAACTCAGTTGCTGAGTTGACGGCAGGTGTATCGGACTACGTAGGTACGTCAAAACATCGGAGGTACAGATTAGAAGAAAAAAAACACATTGAAAAACGCTGTTATAAAACTGATTTGTATCACTTAATATTTTATTAAATGCTCGTAACAATAACACAGATCTATATTTGACATAATTTACTAGGGAATTAGACCTACTCGTTCATATTTATGTTTATTTTCCGCGGAAACATATCAGACTGGTTTGTGACATGGGGCGTGGCCTACGAAAAAGGGCGTAGCTTAAAATCGCATTTCGCGAGATGTTACATCCTGGTGGCTACGATTAAGTATTTCCCTAGAACATGCCTCAGTCAACAGTAAAACACCAGAGAACATGGCAAGGCTAACTGCTGAAGAAAGAGAGAGCTATTGGTATGGTGCAGTTGGGTGAGTTATGTGGCAAGAATCCTGAATTGCACAAAATTGACTATCACCAGGTTGATACAGCGTTACAGGGTGACTGGCAGGACTGCAGACAGACCATGGAGTGGAAGATCCCGCGTCACAACAGCCAACGAGGACCGCCATCTCCGCATCTTACACTTACGTAACAGATTTCTCACTATGACATCATCTGCAGCGACTGGCCTTGGAAATGTCATCAGTCGTCACACTGTACGTCGTCGACTACGACAGCATGGTATCAGGGCCTATCGACCATTCACAGGGATGACACTGACGAGTCGACATTTACGTTGGGCACGTCAGTTTCAACATTGGCAACATCGGAACTGGCAACGTGTACTCTTTTTCTGATGAGAGCAGGTTCCAGTTATTCAGAACTGATGGCAGGACTCGGATATATCGACGTGCAGGAGAGAGAACAGCTCCGTGCTGTGTTCAGGAGACTGAACCGTTTGGTGGTGGATCTGTGATGGTTTGGGGCGGTATCTGTGGCCAACAGCGGACAGACCTTATTGTCATTGACGGAAATATGTCCGACGTCGGGTCCATGCTTGCATACTTGCACATGGTGTTTTAAGTAATTTATAGAAACAGATGTTCTTGAATTATTAGGATGTGTGACAGAATGATACTGGGAGTTTTAAGTAATCTATAGAAACGCATCTTATTGAATCATTAGGACGTGTAACAGAATGATACTGGGAGTTTTAAGTAATTTATAGAAACCGATGTTATTGAATCATTAGGACGTGTGACAGAATGATACTGGAGTTTTAAGTAATTTATAGAAACCGATGTTATTGAATCATTAGGACGTGTGACAGAATGATACTGGAGTTTTAAGTAATTTATAGAAACCGATGTTATTGAATCATTAGGACGTGTGACAGAATGATACTGGGAGTTTTAAGTAATCTATAGAAACCGATGTTATTGAATCATTAGGACGTGTGACAGAATGATACTGGGAGTTTTAAGTAATCTATAGAAACAGATGTTATTGAATCATTAGGGTCCTATGAGGGAAACTATTTCAAACAAGGTAGTCAGTTTTGTTCAAGAAAGTGTATGGACCCTGGAATTAATGAATGTTTAACGACACCCCAGCTTAAAATATATATCGGCTATTGAGAATTAATGAATAAATGGATGTTTAACGTCGCCCCAGATCAAAATATATATCGGTTATTAGGAATTAATGAATTAATTAATGTTTAACGACACCCCAGTTCAAAATATATAGTTGCTATTGAGAATGAATGAATGAATGAATGAATGAATGGATAAATGTTTAATGACACCCCAACTCAAAATATATATATATATATATATATATATATATATATATATATATATATATCGGCTATTGGGGATTAATGAATGAATGAATGAATGTTTAACGACACCCCAGCACAAAATACAGATCGGCTATTGGGTGTCAAACAAAGGTAAGTATATTGATATGGTTATCTCCTCCCAAAATAAATATAAATCTAGCACACAATACAAAGAGCTATGGGGAAATACAATACAAATATGATGGCAAGAACACCTTACAATTTTGTATAGAAATCAAAATGTTTTTAAAACTTTAAAATTAATTTTGGATGGAGTTTAAAATATTTTAATGTTTCTTTTACCAAAAATATATTTTCTCCGTCAGCTTTAGATGATTACACTCCACCAAAATGTCAGGGTACACTGGCAATGTTAACATTGAAGAGGAAAAAAAAGAAATGTTTTATTTAACGATGCACTCAACACATTGTATTTACGGTTATATGGCGTCAGACATATGGTTACGGACCACACAGATATTGAGAGAGGAAACCCGCTGTCGCCACTTCATGGGCTACTCTTTTCGATTAGCAGCAAATGATCTTTTATATGCACCATCCCATAGACAGGGTAGTACATACCACGGCCTTTGATATACCAGTCGTGGTGCACTGGCTGGAACGATATTGAGGAGGACCCTTGTTTAAAATAAATGAATGTGTTAAATGTGTACGACCGATACGAGCGTGACACAAGACCACTTCATCCTCCCTGCACCGTCTGCAGGGGACAGCTATTGGATGTTAGACAAACCTAAGTAAGGACCCCCACGAGTATTGTCATCGAGGGGTGGCTATATTCTCTTTGAGTTGTATCAGTGACAGTGACGAATACAGCACATATTGACTATGTATCTCAAACGTAGTTTTAATTAGTTTTAAAAGTCATGATCTGACATATTCGTTTTCCATTTTTATAATAAAGTTGGGTTTGGGGTTTGTTGTTGCTGCTGCTGCTGTTGTTGTTGTTGTTATTGTTATTACTGCTGTTGTTGTTGTTGTTGCCTCCTAAAACAAAACAACAAAACAAATACGAAACGTACTCTTTTTGTCTAGCGAAACAAAACGATATTATTGTGCTCCGATTTTTTTAATTTCCCCCGAACTACCCTACAATTATTTGTCTAGATAATGTGTATTTCATAATGGGTTCATTAACCACTTTGCATACAACTTGGTCAGTCAGTGTTTTGTTCTCGTTGTTTGGGTTGTTTTTTTCATTTGTGAAATCTTTCAGTAAAAAAATAGGCAGAAACACGTAATTGAGGCTAGTTCTTTGTATTAGTCATACAATAACTGGAAACAAAACAGGTCTTCCTCGGTCTTTCCCCTCTGAGGGATCTATGATGGAGATGATATTGAAACCAGTGAAATAGGAAATAAAGGTAGAGTTTCGCGATAAATTGTGGTTTTTTATATCATATAAATGAATTTCACTACATGTATACGTCCTGGGCTTTCATTAACATCCATATTATTACAGTTGATTATACATAACAATCACTTACCTTAAGATGGATACCCGTGAAGGAGTCCAAAAGTGCTTACGTATCTTGAATAGATGGATAACTGGTTGACCGAGTTCAGTAGATATCTAGGTAGAAAAGTACGGAAAATACCGATCATCTAAATAATCGTCATTTTCCGTGAAGTAATTTTATTCACTTGTGTACATATTACCGGCCTCGGTGGCGTCGTGGTTAGGCCATCGGTCTACAGGCTGGTAGGTACTGGGTTCGGATCCCAGTCGAGGAATGGGATTTTTAATCCAGATACCGATTCCAAACCCTGAGTGAGTGCTCCGCAAGTCTCACTGGGTAGGTGTAAACCACTTGCACCGACCAGTGCTCCATAACTGGTTCAACAAAGGCCATGGTTTGTGCTATCCTGCCTGTGGGAAGCGCAAATAAAAGATCCCTTGCTGCTAATTGGAAAGAGTAGCCCATGTAGTGGCGACAGCGTGTTTCCTCTCAAAATCTGTGTGGTCCTTAACCATATGTCTGACGCCATATAACCGTAAATAAAATGTGTTGAGTGCGTCGTTAAATAAAACATTTCTTTCTTTCTTTCTTTGTGTACATATTTTAATGTAGATTGGGCTTTTTAATTTACACTAAATATACGGTAAATAATACCGATGTTCTGGAACTGAATCTGTGAGTTACAAACAAAACCAAATGAATACAGATGTTCGGTGAATTGTTTTTCAGCAACCAGTCAAATATGAGTAGAGGTGTTGAAAATGTATGTAGTAGATTGTAACATATAGAATGGCCATAATAGCGTGACAAGAGTAGTTAATATAGAGAGGAATATCATGGGTTTGTAAACCGGCTTCGGTGGTGCCGTGGTTAAGCCATCGGACATACGGTTGGTAGGTACTGGGTTCGCAGCCCGGTACCGGCACCCACTCAGAGTGAGTTTTAACGACTCAATGGGTAGATGTGTAAGACCACTACACCCTCTTCTCTCTCACTAACCACTACCATACTGGTAGGTACAGGGTTCACAGCCCGGTACCGGCACCCACTCAGAGTGAGTTTTAACGACTCAGTGGGTAGGTGTAAGACCACTACACCCTCTTCTCTCTCACTAACCACTAACCCACTGGTAGGTACTGGGTTCACAGCACGGTACCGGCTCCCACTCAGTGTGTGTTTTAACGACTCAGTGGGTAGGCATAAGACCACTACACCCTCTTCTCTCTCACTAACCACTAACCCACTGGTAGGTACTGGGTTCACAGCCCGGTACCGGCTCCCACTCAGAGTGTGTTTTAACGACTCAGTGGGTAGGTGTAAGACCACTACACCCTCTTCTCTCTCACTAACCACTAACCCACTGGTAGGTACTGGGTTCACAGCACGGTACCGGCTCCCACTCAGAGTGTGTTTTAACGACTCAGTGGGTAGGTGTAAGACCACTACACCCTCTTCTCTCTCACTAACCACTACCATACTGGTAGGTACAGGGTTCACAGCCCGGTACCGGCACCCACTCAGAGTGAGTTTTAACGACTCAATGGGTAGGTATAAGACCACTACACCCTCTTCTCTCTCACTAACCACTACCATACTGGTAGGTACAGGGTTCACAGCCCGGTACCGGCACCTACTCAGAGTGAGTTTTAACGACTCAATGGGAAGATGTAAGACCACTACACCCTCTTCTCTCTCACTAACCACTAACCCACTGGTAGGTACAGGGTTCGCATCCCGGTACCGGCACCCACTCAGAGTGAGTTTTAACGACTCAATGGGTAGATGTAAGACCACTACACCCTCTTCTCTCTCACTAACCACTAACCCACTGGTAGGTACAGGGTTCACAGCCTGGTACCGGCTCCCACTCAGAGTGGGTTTTAACGACTCAGTGGGTAGGTGTAAGACCACTACACCCTCTTCTCTCTCACTAACCACTAACCCACTGGTAGGTACAGGGTTCGCAGCCTGGTACCGGCTCCCACTCAGAGTGGGTTTTAACGACTCAGTGGGTAGGTGTAAGACCACTACACCCTCTTCTCTCTCACTAACCACTAACCCACTGGTAGGTACCTTGTTCACAGCCCGGTACCGGCACCCACTCAGAGTGAGTTTTAACGACTCAGTGGGTAGGTATAAGACCACTACACCCTCTCACTAACCACTAACCCACTGGTAGGTACCTTGTTCACAGCCCGGTACCGGCCCCCACTCAGAGTGATTTTTAACGACTCAATGGGTAGGTATAAGACCACTACACCCTCTTCTCTCTTACTAACCACTACCATACTGGTAGGTACAGGGTTCACAGCCTGGTACCGGCACCCACTCAGAGTGAGTTTTAACGACTCAATGGGTAGGTATAAGACCACTACACCCTCTTCTCTCTCACTAACCACAACCACTACCACTAATAACTAACTTACTGTCCAGGACAGACAGCCCTGATAGTCGAGGTGTGTGCCCAGGATAGCGTGATTGAACCTCAACTGGATATAAGCAAGAAAATAAGTTCAAATCAAATGAAAATGAGTTTGTAGCCATTGTAACAAGTATTGAGTTACTATTAGACGTTTTAATTATTAAAAGTACATTATCATAATTGCCAGTGCCATATTTTAAAACGTTTTATATTTTATTCGATCCGACATGTAATCTTTATATTTTGTTATAAAATGTTTAGTCAGTACTAAATTATTTGTACTACGTCGTTTCGTTGTTGCCTTTTTATTGTTTTTTATGTTGTTGTTTTGGGTGAGGGATTGTTTTGTTTTGGGGGTGTTGCTGTTGTTGTTGTTGTTTTTTTTGTTTGGGGGGGGGGGGGGGGGGGGGGGGCTGGGGGGGGTAGATGGTTTTGCCAGTGCGGGGGTTCAATTCATAGTTTTTATTTTTATATTTTTGTTTTTGTTTTTACTTCTTTTATTCAATGGCAACAAATTCAGGATAGTCTTTTTTATAAATAAGTCGCAAAAATTAATACTTTCTTTGGTGAAAATGCAATTCTTGTTTGATACCTGACGAGTAATTAGCATGGTGATGATGATGATGATGATGATGATGTCGACAATGATGATGTAATATTTAACTAAGATTAAGTCACGCAGACTAATAAACTAATTCAGCATGGTCAGTAGCATTTCAGTTCATCTGTGGTCAGTTATTTAATATTGCATCCCTTGATCAACTTGCTTTTACTCAGTCGGTTGAGCGCTCGCCTGAGGTGCTTGCGTCACAGGATCGAACCACCTCAATGGATCCGTTAAACTGATTTGTTTGGGGTTTTCTCGTTTCAACTAGTGCACCACAACTGGTCAAAGTCCGTGGTATGTGCTTTTCTATCTGTGGGAAAGTGCATATAAAAGATCCCTTGCTGTTTTAAAAAATAAATGTAGCGGGTTTCCTCTGTTGAACACGATGGTAGGCAAACAAACCGCATTTTCATGACGGTAGAGATTGATTATAACGGTCGGCTGTTTCTCGTTCCTGCTGGTGCACCACGACTGGTATATATCAAAGGTCATGGTATGTGCTACCCTGTCTGTGGGATGGTGCATATAAAAGATCCCTTGCTACTAATGGAAACACGTGGCGGGTTTCCTGTCTAAGACTGTCAAAAATTACCAACTGTTTGACATCCAATAGCCAGTGGTTAATAAATAAATGTGCTCTAGAGGTGTCGTCAAACAACACAAACTTTATTAACTTGTTTTTTGACGTGGATTTTTTTTTTTTTTTTTCTGTCTTCACTACTAACACACCGATGACACGTCAAGGTCATTGTTGGCACGCCATGTCAAAACTGGTTCCTGCCATATTAAACTGTTGTGTAAACACAAACTTCAAACCAAGCAGTATTGCAAACCGTTTTTAGCTTTCTCGAATTATCACCACCGCAAGCATCGATTCCCTTTACACTCAAAAATGTTATTTCAATTTCCATAACCCTAACACAAAAGACAGTTATTCGCCTTCCAGAATTTGTATTTAATTAATGTAAAAGAAAAAGCCCAGACTGAATTTTTTTTTTCTGAAAGCAGAGTGTAAGTTTTTGTTTGGCCTTCGTGCACTGGTACTTAAATCGTTCAAAAAGGTTTTTGCTGTTGTTGTTGTTGTTGTTGTTTAACAACACCACTAGAGCACATTGATTACTTAATCATCGGCTATTGTATGTTAAACATTTGGTAAATCTAAGGAATTAGAGAAAACCTGCTATATTTGTCCTAATGCAGTAAGGGATCTTTTATATGCACTTTCGCGAAGGTAGGAAAGCACATACCACGGCCTCTGATCAGCTGTGGTGCACTGGTTGGAACGAGAGAAAAAAAAAGAATTTATATTACAATATTATATGTTGAGTGATACATCGTGATAGCTACACTTGTTCTAATTACTACTTATCTTGGTTCGTTGCGCAGTGCATTCGTACTAATACGACAGGATAATCTACCTGGGAAATAATAGTAATAAATAATTTCTAAAATAGTAGTACATAAGCAATTATATAAATCTGCATCTGATTTACACTTCAGTATACCACACACATTATTGCACATACGTGTAAGCGCATACACATGAACACAACACTCGGTCGACAATAACATTGTGGTTTCTAAAACTAAACATTTGTTATTCAGCGTGAAACAATTATTGGTACAATGGTTAGTGATCGATTACATGTACATTCTACATTACCTGTGTTGCTACATTCGCATGTGACTGTCCAATTAAATATCAACATGACACAAAGTGTGGGTGTATACTTGGATCAGAATGAAATTAGTGTCAGCAAAGTTGTATTCCATCTGGGTTCTTTGTCCAACATCCTGCTTTGAGATCATTGTCACTTCGTTGTTTGTGTGTATCCAAGTGCATCATTTGGAATAGGTCTTGGCACAACTTAATGCAGCTCAAACACATCGATAATAGGTATAAGCAGCCTGTCCCTTTTGTAATATATATCTTGGCCTGACTTTGTCGATGCCTTCATGTGATTCGGTGGATTTCATTTCATTTCATTTTAACTTATTTTCGTGCTTGTATCTAATTAAGGTCCAAGCACGCTGTCCTTTACACACACCTCAGCTACCTGGGCTGTCTGTGCAGGACAGTGGGTTAGTTGTTTAGTGGTTAGTGAGAAAGAAGAGGGTGTAGTGGCCTTACGCCTACCCATTGAGCCCTTAAGAACTCGCTCTGGGTTGAAGCCGGTACCGGGCTGCGAACTCTGTACCTACCAGCCTGTAGTCCGATGGCTTAACCACTGCGTCACGGAGGCCGGTGATTCGGTGGAAGCATACATGCGACATGCACATTCATCAGCAGGTTCACGATGTCTACAACAAAATTTGTTGTGTTTAACGACACAACTAGAGAACACTGATTTATTAATCATCGGCTATTGCATGTCAGACATATGGTAATTTTGACATGGTCTTAAGAGAGGAAACCCGCTACATTTTTTTCCATTAGTAGCAAGGAACGTCTAGCTTGTAGCAGGGCGAGACGTAGCCCAGTGGTACAGCGCTCGCTCGATGTATGGTCGGTTTGGGATCGATCCCAGTCAGTGGGCCTATTGGGCTATTTTTTGCTCCAGCCATTGCACAACGGCTGGTATATCAAAGACCGTGGTATGTGCTATCCTGTCTATGGGGTGGTGCATATAAAAAATCCCTTTATGCCAATCGAAAAGAGTAGCCCAAGTGGCGACAGCGGGTTTCCTCACTCAATATCTGTGTGGTCCTTAATCATATGTCCGACGCCATATAACCGTAAATAAAATGTGTTCAGTGCGTCGTTAAATAAAAATTTCCTTCCTTCTAGCATGCAGTTAACTCGGTGTTATTTAGATGATGTAATGTAAGTATGGCGGTTATCTAGTAAAGGTCTGTCAAGTCAACAACTAATACACGTTTGTACTAGGTACAGATAACAGTGACTGCAGTTAAAGTTTGTTTTGTTTAACGACACTACTAGAGCACATTGATTTATTAATCATCGGCTGTTGGAGGGGAGCGATCAGGCAACCCGTCTCGAAGAACAACAACATAATTTGAAATGTCCTGCGGCTGTTATTGGTAGTAATATGTGACATTGATTATTTGAGCAAATAATATTATCCATTGGCAATAAATAAAAACACTTTTATTTGTTGTACAATTGTTATACAGTATACACCAGAGGTTGAAACTAGTGCAGAGTACCCACAAAATTGGGACTGCAATTTTCAGCACGTTGCTAATAAAAACATTCATTAAATCATTCTCATTATCTTAATATAAAAAAACTTTCCAATTTCTCCCACGATTTCAATCTGTTTCAACCCTTTCTGTCAGTTTCCTCCGACTCTTGTCTTCTGGGCTGTCCATACCATCACCTACCTGTCTCAACTTCCTCCACGGGTGCAGTCTCTGTGTATTGCACCCACCTGGTATCCTCGTCCTCTGCCGCTAATAAAGCTGGTCTGACCCACGGCACCAACGACCGCCGGTAGTAGGGGTGCATAGTAGGTGGTTACAAGTGTCTCTTAATAATGCCAGAAGTAATTATTGAACACTCCCCGAAGTGGTCAGACTAAGCCCACAGCTAAAAGCTGATGGGGAATGACAGGTGTGTGGCACAGATAGCCACAAGATACAAGCACCTGAAGAGACAAGAACTGGGATGTGAAACTGGACAGCGAAAGAAGTTGACAGATGGAGGAGTTGCAAGATCGGGAAGAAATAAAATGGAATTCAAAGGAGAGAAAAAAAACGGGGTAGTGGGATAAAAATTTTTATTAAATCTCTTAAATGGGATGTGACCCCCTTCTCTCTCCCCCTCTCTCCCCCCCCCCCCCCCCCCACACACACACAAACAATTTTCTTGCAGGTACATTAAATGTGAGGTGCCACATTGTTATTGGTGTCCTGCCTGGGTGTGTTGACACGCAGCGTATATCAGTTTTATTAGTATACATGAACATTATCGGCAATAAGAATTGATTTGGTCCGATGGAACCTCTAGCATGCAGTTAAGTCGGTGTTATTTAGGTGATGTAATGTAAGTATTGTGGTTATCTAGTAAGGGTCTGTCAACAACTAATACACGGTTGTACTAGGTACAGATAATAGTCACTGCAATTTGGTCTACAGTTAAAGTTTGTTTTGTTCAACAACACCACTAGAACACATTGATTTATTAATCATCGGCTATTGGATGTCAAATATTTTGTAATTTTGACATACAATCTTACAGAGGAAACCCGTTACATTTGTTTCCATTAGTAGCAAGGTATCTTTTTTTATCCCGCTGACAGAATAGTACATACCACGGCCTTTGATATACCAGTCGTGGTGCACTGGCTGGAGCGAGAAATAGCCTAATGGGCCTACCGACGGGGATCGATCCCAGACGCGAACGCTCAAACAGAAAGAGTCGGTACACTCGGCTGCTCCGTTGAAACTGCGCAACACACCGTCATAGGCGTAAACGAGCAATACCCAAAAGAGATAGTAGACCGGAGACGTGAATTTTCCCCAAATTTACTTCAAGCCAAGGCTGATGGGAAATATGCAGTTGGTGAAAGACAAACTGTGTATCAGTGGTGTACGTTATTCCCATAACCAAATACTAATCAATCAGCCCCACTACCCCAACCACCATACCCACCACAGGCCCGTAGCATGGTGGACATTAATGGGGGGGGGGGGGGGGAGGCAACTGAACGAGCGCTGAATGCGCGATGTATTTGAGGGGTCCGGGGGCATGATTCAAAGGTTATTTGCCCGTTACTGTAACTATCGCCGTTAATCTCGATCCGTTAGTCTCGCTACAACTTTACATTCAGTCGAGATGTAAAGGTTATCAAAAAAAAAGCCAAAATTATTGGGGGGGCCCGGGACCCCCTGGCCACCTCCCCCCTGCTACGGGCCTGCACCAATGTCCCCACCCAGTTACCATAGTCATTATGCGTCTCATCCAAACATGATTTCTATCCAGGCAGACACTCGATAGTCAAACCCATACCGTCCTTCCACATTTGAACCCCCTGCAGCAGCCAACTATTCCAAATATAATCTTGTATTGGCCAAAAAAATGCATTTTGTGACCTCAAAATACAAATGTTTGTAATATTTCAAGGTTAGAAACACAAAACTGCGTTTTTATCAATATTTTTGATAATGGTCGAGCGCTGGTCGAAACACCTACATGTATTCCTGACAATAATGTACATAGTTTGGGTCCTAAACTCGTGTTTGTAAATAGCGATATATTTTATGATGTTACATTGCACGATACGCCTCTCATTGTTAATACCGTTATATCCAATAACACTTTACATCTTAATACTGACAGTGTTTTGTTGGTGCTTAGTGATGTATTTTGTAACACTACATTGCATGATACATTTTCAATAATGAAGCATGTTATTCTCACAAGAATATATTGTACGATATTTCTCACATACCTAGTACATATATTAGTGATACCTATACTTCATATCCCGTGTCTGTGACAAACTATATAATTTATTACTATCCTTTGTACCATACGTTTTTCACTACAAATGCAATTAGCGATAGTTATATTATACACAACGCTGATGCATATTGTGTGTCTGTAAATACATGTAATTACGTATTTTATGACGATCAGCTGTATGAAACGTTTACTATGCCTTTTGTAAGGGCTTTGTAAGGACTGGTAATTCTCCTGAATCATATTATTTATTATAAATAGAGGATTCGTCACGAGTATTTTTTTAATATGGAAATATCAACCGAGTCTAGGTTGATATTTTACATATTAAAAAACACGAGTAGCTAATTCTATTTATCCTATAATGCTTCTAAAGTAGCATTTTAATTCAATTTGTAGTAAAACACAGTACTAAAGTCGCCGCCATCGGTAATATGATGTCATCACGATTAGCACAAATTAGTTTGAATGAATGAATGAATGAATGAATGTTTAACGACACCCCAGCACGAAAAATACATCGGCTATTGGGTGTCAAACTATGGTAATGGAAACAAACAAGGTGATGATCAACATCAACAGAAAAATTCAAGATATAAATAAAAACAGTGTAAAGAACTGTGCAAAAATACAAATACAAATATCACAGATAAGATACTGACTTTTATTCTAAACTTCAATTTGTGCTGTATTGGCCATTCAAATTAGTTTGATGTCACGCATTTTAACTAAAAAAATTGTAAATGTTACGCTCAGGTCTTGTTGGCTTGTAAGTAAATGACCCATCCACAGCAATACATTGCCTAGAGACCTTGCAAATTTGCATACCATTATTAACCGGGTTAATACACTAAAATTATCACATTGGTATATGACATGGATATCATGGGTAAGTTATAGGATAATTATAGGATATTAAACGAGCTTCTATTTCGTATCATGTTTATGTCCCGAGTGAAATAATTTTCAATTGTCACGAGCTTTGATACGAAATGGTAGCGAGTTTAATATCCTATTTATTACCCGTAATCGATCTTAATTTATATCACTCGTCGTTTCGTTGACGTTCATGTAAGGTTGTAGTGCGCCAGTTGATGACGTCATCGTGTGACGTCAAAAGTGTTATGTCCCACTTGGCATTGATATGTACCAAGATATTTGTAACCATATGGGTCATAAACATAAATACTAACTTAGTTTCAAACAATCGACGTTGAAACATAATGCGTTGATAAGATTTACCTGAAATTTGGAACATTAACTGTTCGTGGACTTCGACAAAAATTCCATTCTCTGAATGTTTTGGTTGCATTAATAGTACTTTTTATGACATTGTTTTTTTTTTATCAGAGACTAAATTGGATCACTTAGATGTTATAAATATCCCAGGATACGTCATGCATTGCAACAGTCATGCATTGCAACAACCATCGTACAAAACCAAGGTGAAGGTATTGCTGCTCTTATAAAACAAAAAATAGCCAAATATATCACAGTTCTTGACATCGATCGAAAGTTTATAAACTTGGAGCACGATCCGCATTTTTTGGTGCAGTTTATATCCCACCCGAATACTCTGTCTATCAAAATGCTGATACATTTTACGCCGTACAACCAGAAACCTTTGGCCATACAGGGCTTCTTAAATTTTACAAAATCCACTAGCCATGGGATTAGTTATTTTAAATATTTACTAGCCATGATTAAAAATTCAGTTGCCCTACTTTATTAATACAATTTTACTAATAGTAATAATCAGATACGTTACCTAAAATGGGAGATAGCGATTAAAAAACTAAGGGTTGGGCGTAGAATATTCATATTTACAAAACAGATAAATACAGCATTTGACAACTTTTTTCACTAGCCGTCGGGCATGGCAATATTAGTTATTTACTATCCCAAAATTTAATATCACTTGTCATGGGAGTGGGGCTACCATAATCTAGAAGCTCTGCCATATTAACAATACAGATTATATACTTTGTTTGGTGAAATGAATGCTAGGACCAGTAATCTTCCTGATTTTACTTCTGATAATAGCATTGCCGATATATTTGATGTGCGTGGATAACTGAATGGCGCTTCGTGTCTAGCACAAATGAACATTCCCTAAACTTGAGTCAGCCAAGACATGACAATACCAAATAACAACGGTTTACAACTGTTAGACATGTAAGACGATGGACTTTCTAATTGTAAACGGTTTCCAATTGTTAGACATGTAAGACGATGGACTTTCTAATTGTAAACGGTTCACAATTGTTAGACATGTAAGACGATGGACTTTCTAATTGTAAATGGTTCACAATTGTTAGACATGTAAGACGATGGACTTTCTAATTGTAAACGGTTCACAATTGTTAGACATGTAAGACGATGGACTTTCTTTGTAAATGGTTCACAATTGTTAGACATGTAAGACGATGGACTTTCTAATTGTAAACGGTTCACAATTGTTAGACATGTAAGACGATGGACTTTGTAAACGGTTCACAATTGTTAGACATGTAAGACGATGGACTTTGTAAATGGTTCACAATTGTTAGACATGTAAGACGATGGACTTTCTAATTGTAAATGGTTCACAATTGTTAGACATGTAAGACGATGGACTTTCTAATTGTAAACGGTTCACAATTGTTAGACATGTAAGACGATGGACTTTGTAAACGGTTCACAATTGTTAGACATGTAAGACGATGGACTTTGTAAACGGTTCACAATTGTTAGACATGTAAGACGATGGACTTTCTAATTGTAAACGGTTCACAATTGTTAGACATGTAAGACGATGGACTTTCTAATTGTAAACGGTTCACAATTGTTAGACATGTAAGACGATGGACTTTGTAAATGGTTCACAATTGTTAGACATGTAAGACGATGGACTTTCTAATTGTAAACGGTTCACAATTGTTAGACATGTAAGACGATGGACTTTCTAATTGTAAATGGTTCACAATTGTTAGACATGTAAGACGATGGACTTTCTAATTGTAAACGGTTCACAATTGTTAGACATGTAAGACGATGGACTTTGTAAACGGTTCACAATTGTTAGACATGTAAGACGATGGACTTTGTAAATGGTTCACAATTGTTAGACATGTAAGACGATGGACTTTCTAATTGTAAACGGTTCACAATTGTTAGACATGTAAGACGATGGACTTTCTAATTGTAAATGGTTCACAATTGTTAGACATGTAAGACGATGGACTTTGTAAACGGTTCACAATTGTTAGACATGTAAGACGATGGACTTTCTAATTGTAAACGGTTCACAATTGTTAGACATGTAAGACGATGGACTTTCTAATTGTAAACGGTTCACAATTGTTAGACATGTAAGACGATGGACTTTGTAAACGGTTCACAATTGTTAGACATGTAAGACGATGGACTTTCTAATTGTAAACGGTTCACAATTGTTAGACATGTAAGACGATGGACTTTCTAATTGTAAACGGTTCACAATTGTTAGACATGTAAGACGATGGACTTTGTAAATGGTTCACAATTGTTAGACATGTAAGACGATGGACTTTGTAAACGGTTCACAATTGTTAGACATGTAAGACGATGGACTTTCTAATTGTAAACGGTTCACAATTGTTAGACATGTAAGACGATGGACTTTCTAATTGTAAATGGTTCACAATTGTTAGACATGTAAGACGATGGACTTTCTAATTGTAAACGGTTCACAATTGTTAGACATGTAAGACGATGGACTTTGTAAATGGTTCACAATTGTTAGACATGTAAGACGATGGACTTTGTAAATGGTTCACAATTGTTAGACATGTAAGACGATGGACTTTCTAATTGTAAACGGTTCACAATTGTTAGACATGTAAGACGATGGACTTTCTAATTGTAAACGGTTCACAATTGTTAGACATGTAAGACGATGGACTTTGTAAATGGTTCACAATTGTTAGACATGTAAGACGATGGACTTTGTAAATGGTTCACAATTGTTAGACATGTAAGACGATGGACTTTCTAATTGTAAACGGTTCACAATTGTTAGACATGTAAGACGATGGACTTTGTAAACGGTTCACAATTGTTAGACATGTAAGACGATGGACTTTGTAAATGGTTCACAATTGTTAGACATGTAAGACGATGGACTTTCTAATTGTAAACGGTTCACAATTGTTAGACATGTAAGACGATGGACTTTCTAATTGTAAACGGTTCACAATTGTTAGACATGTAAGACGATGGACTTTGTAAATGGTTCACAATTGTTAGACATGTAAGACGATGGACTTTCTAATTGTAAACGGTTCACAATTGTTAGACATGTAAGACGATGGACTTTCTAATTGTAAACGGTTCACAATTGTTAGACATGTAAGACGATGGACTTTGTAAACGGTTCACAATTGTTAGACATGTAAGACGATGGACTTTGTAAACGGTTCACAATTGTTAGACATGTAAGACGATGGACTTTCTAATTGTAAATGGTTCACAATTGTTAGACATGTAAGACGATGGACTTTCTAATTGTAAACGGTTCACAATTGTTAGACATGTAAGACGATGGACTTTGTAAACGGTTCACAATTGTTAGACATGTAAGACGATGGACTTTGTAAATGGTTCACAATTGTTAGACATGTAAGACGATGGACTTTCTAATTGTAAACGGTTCACAATTGTTAGACATGTAAGACGATGGACTTTGTAAACGGTTCACAATTGTTAGACATGTAAGACGATGGACTTTCTAATTGTAAACGGTTCACAATTGTTAGACATGTAAGACGATGGACTTTCTAATTGTAAACGGTTCACAATTGTTAGACATGTAAGACGATGGACTTTGTAAACGGTTCACAATTGTTAGACATGTAAGACGATGGACTTTGTAAACGGTTCACAATTGTTAGACATGTAAGACGATGGACTTTGTAAACGGTTCACAATTGTTAGACATGTAAGACGATGGACTTTCTAATTGTAAACAGTTCACAATTGTTAGACATGTAAGACGATGGACTTTGTAAACGGTTCACAATTGTTAGACATGTAAGACGATGGACTTTCTAATTGTAAACGGTTCACAATTGTTAGACATGTAAGATGATGGACTTTCAAATTGTAAACGGTTCACAATTGTTAGACATGTAAGATGATGGACTTTCTAATTGTAAACGGTTCACAATTGTTAGACATGAAAGACGATGGACTTTCAAATTGTAAATGGTTCACAATTGTTAGACATGTAAGACGATGGACTTTCTAATTGTAAACGGTTCACAATTGTTAGACATGTAAGACGATGGACTTTGTAAACGGTTCACAATTGTTAGACATGTAAGACGATGGACTTTCAAATTGTAAACGGTTCACAATTGTTAGATATGTAAGACGATGGACTTTCGAATTGTAAACGGTTTCTTTGGCAACGCTAAACCAGTGGGTAGATGACATGTAATAATTCATCTGTAGTTGACTACAACATCCTTGTCTCTTATTAAACACATAAATGCATATGAAATCTGCTACATTAATCCTAATATATTTTCAGATATCCATTGTTCACTTCACCTTGAATGATTAATCACAAGTGTCGCCAAGACTCCTCTACATACGTTTTCTGACAATATTCCGTTAAAGAGAACAATAAAAAAAACTGCTCAGCTACAAGATATATTGATGATGAACAAATTACAAAAACAATAAGCGATATCAGTGTTCGAGATTAAAATTTTTGGCCAGTATCCCAGTTGGATACTAACATTTCAAAATCTGGTATCCCACCTGAGAATTTAGTATTATATGGCATCCCGGTGGGATACTGGGTTCTTGAAGTCTGGTATCCAAAATTAAATTCTGGTATCCCCGGGATATCGGGATACCGTTAATCTCGAACACTGGATATTGATGATCTTTATAGAAATATTGATGCAATTAACGATGAAACAATTAACAAATTAGTAAACGACTTTACAAATGTTTTGAAGGAAAGTGCTGAGAAAACGGTCGGTAATATTGACAACAATAATAAATATATTAGAAAACATACAGTATCAAATAATAAAGGATGGTTTGGAAATCAATGTAGAACAGCAAGATATCATTTTCATAATGCAAGGCTTACATTTAACCATACAAAATGTACTACTGGTGCTAAATTGTTGTAAGATGTATAGAAAAACTGTTCAATTTCAAGAAATAATTACAAAATTGCTATCAAATAAACAAAAATAATTTTGGAACTTACTTTATTGATTAAATGAAAAAACAAAGAAATAAATGAAATAGAAATTGATAAATTATTTGAATTTGTAAAGGAAATTAACGAAACCAGTGATGATGAATCTTAAGCTATAAATATCGATATCAGTTTTGTAAGTAATATTCTCTATGATGATATTTCTGACAATGAAATTTATTCTGCTATTAGAATACTCAAAAACAACAAAGCTATGGGCCTAGATGATATTCCAAATGCTAAAACTAAACTAGACCCCATTTTAGACAAAAAGTGTTTAATCCTATTTAAAACACCGGTATACTACCTGATGATTGGTTAGCTGGCATTATTAAACCTATTTACAAGAAAACAAAGTCATCCAAAAGAAGCTGAATCTTATACAGGGTTCGCACGGGCCTGGAAAAGTCCTTGAATTTTGACGTAGTACTTGAAAAGTATTGGAATTTTGCAAATTCAGAAAAGGTCCTGGAAAAGTACTGGAATTTCATTAAAAACTACTTGAAAATTGCCGAAATGTACTTGAGGTTTCTTTTACAAGCAGAATGTCTCTCTTACTGATTAAAATCTGGAAAATATAATAAATATTTGCTGACGTATTTCTCGGGTATTTGGCCTCAGACCACAATTAATTTCGCTATATGTTTCTATATAGCCTTAGTGGCTATAACATTTTTATTAATATCAGCAGGCCCGTGAAGTTTTGTATGTACCTTTGCCTGCATGGGGGACACATACCCTGAAAAGGACAACCCCTGTTGTCCAGCTCTTTCTCCCAGCATATTGGTTTAAACAGACACACCCTCTAAACCAGGCCGGAGTACACCCATTTTACACAAAAAGCACTACTTTTGCATGGGCCGGAATTACCACAAACAAGTCTTCAATGTCAACAAGTTACACATGTTTACAAACTACATGCTACCCCCTGTCACTTCAGTCAAACAGTTGCCACTTCATAGCTGTCTGCCATGAAATAATCACAGTCAAACAGCAGACTACTTGCGCGGTGAAACTTCCGGATTTTGGACAACCAAATGGGAAGATAACTGTAATCTGAGGCCTATCAGTCCATTTTTTCCCCTAAAAACTGGCCCACACTAATGCATTCCAATGATATACATATTAAAGCAATGCTCGGTAAGTATCGGTATGTCACCTTTAAACTGAGAGTATACAGTGGCTGTGTTAAAACACCTACCACAGTGCCTTGCCATGGCCAATTTTAGCAATGGAAACTTGAGGGACACCAACTTCAAAATGTAATAACTTTATCAAATTTTGGAATTTCTTCATACAATGAGCAGCTATTTTTTCTTCTACATATGTTCTATCTGCACAGTGTTGTCTTGGAAAGATTTTGAAATATTTAAAGGAAAAAAAATCAATCATTAGATTTTACTTCATTTTTAATTAAATATTAAACTTAAATTTAAATTTTTGAAAAACAAAAAAATCTAAAACTGTACAATTTAACATTTTAGATATGATAAGTGGAGGCTTAGTAAAGATATGGCGACTGAATTCATGATACATTATTAGAAATGTGTCAGAGGGATGGTGAAAGTCACAAAATTGGGGCCATTTGCAACAAATGTTTACACACTAATTTCAGGGAAAATTAGACATGATAGGCCTCATATTCAATTTTGACCTGCTGTATTTACTTAATCTACTTCATTTACTGTATTAGACATGTAGCCACTTTGTAAAAGGCAAAACAGTCCATATAAATGCATATTAATATGAATATGCCCTACAGATATTACTTAGGTATACACCATAATGTTTTTTTTGTTGACAACAACTTTGAAAATGAAGATTTTGTTACAAAATGCTGATATAAATCCTACCAAGAGGTACTTGCACCATATTTTTCAGTTTCCAGTGATAACTGTTAACAAGTGTAGTCATGTGCCAGTGTCTGGGATACCTCAGTGTAGTATTTCTTGATTGGAAGGATGTTTGTAGTAATGACCACTGAATATGCATTATGGATTATTCTGCCATATGTATTACAAGCCAAATGTTAACCTTTTTGGCACATTTTCTGCAGTAAACTTGACAAGTATACCAGCATCTGATTACTGAATACAATAAATACATTCAGACAGCATAGAATATTAGCCTATTAGATTTTCTAAGGATAAAAGACCATTTTTGAAAAATGACTGAAGTGTGTAATTTACATAAATGTAGGTGAAATGTATTATTAGAGTACTTAATCTTGTTAAAAACTGTATACTATTTATTTAAAGTGTTTAATTACATTTAGTAGTGATATATTCATTATATTTAGATCTTCTGTCCAATTGCAATAATTGAGAAACTCATTAAAATTCAATATGTAAAAAAAAAAAAAATCTCAATATTGACTAACAAAATCCAACTTTTTCTCTTTTTTTACCAAATTATTAGCTCAAAACTGTTAAAAAATATTGCAACAACCTGTAGTAACATCAGAGGTCATTTTATGCTATTTTGGAGGATACTGAAATTTAAAAGTTGAAAATTTTAATTTTAATTTTTAATAAATTAAAAAAAATGTTTTTTAATTTAATAAAATATTTAGAAAATAAATAAATTAGTTTCCATATTCCTTGTGGTATGCACAATCAGTCTGTGTAATTTCACCTCTCTGGTTATAATACTTTCATCAGAATCAAGCATTTAACCGGTGTAATGTGTGAACTATATCAGGCCTCAGACCACAATTAATTTCGCTATATGTTTCTATATAGCCTTAGTGGCTATAACATTTTTATTAATATCAGCAGGCCCGTGAAGTTTTGTATGTACCTTTGCCTGCATGGGAGACACATACCCTGAAAAGGACAACCCCTGTTGTCCAGCTCTTTCTCCCAGCATATTGGTTTAAACAGACACACCCTCTAAACCAGGCCGGAGTACACCCATTTTACACAAAAAGCACTACTTTTGCATGGGCCGGAATTACCACAAACAAGTCTTCAATGTCAACAAGTTACACATGTTTACAAACTACATGCTATCCCCTGTCACTTCAGTCAAACAGTTGCCACTTCATAGCTGTCTGCCATGAAATAATCACAGTCAAACAGCAGACTACTTGCGCGGTGAAACTTCCGGATTTTGGACAACCAAATGGGAAGATAACTGTAATCTGAGGCCATTTGTCGTAATCAACACCCGGAAGTGATATGTGTTGCTGCCGATATAGATAGACTGGCATACAGGTCCTTGTTGCGCTTGCTATATGCACCACAGTGTGAAGATTAAAGTTGACTGGGCTGCTGTCTACTGGAAACCGTGCATTACTAATAGTTGAACCGGTTTATGAGCGAGACAGGTAACCAGTCGTGTGCTGAAACACGGTCAGCAGTAGCAGGCCTCAGACCACAATTAATTTCGCTGTATGTTTCTATATAGCCTTAGTGGCTATAACATTTTTATTAATATCAGCAGGCCCGTGAAGTTTTGTATGTACCTTTGCCTGCATGGGGCAATTGATGGAACATCCAAGGTAATCTGAATGACAAAACCGCAATACATTATCAAGGCCGTATCTCTGGACAAAGCAGAGTTGAATAGTAGCAAAATAGTGGATGATTCCTTGGATCTCTATCAAGTGCCTCGTTTGTAGAAGAACAGCTACCCTGAGGAAATCATTTACTGGGAATTTCACCCCTCTTGCATCTCTACAAAGTTTATTCCATCCCTCTTGCATCGCCACAAAGAAGACTGCCACTCCCAGGCTGGTTTACTAAAGAACGTGCAGTTCTACCTTTAGTCTCTTTGTACTGCATTATCTTTCACTTCATAGACAATGCAAGTCAAGCAGCACACCTTGGGTGTTCTAGCATTTTGTTTTCACCACCGGTATTAAAAATGAGATTTAATATGTATAATTTAATGGTATTTTGTAAAGTAATATTTTTATTTATACTGGATTTCTTTTTCAATTGTTTAGTTATTCGAGTTCGTATTGCTTTAAAAGTTAATGACATGGTTTTATATGAATTTTAACTTTATTCATTATGAAGTTAAACGCCAATTCATCGGTTTTCTTTTGACGCAAACGGACTATACGATGAGCACATGGTTATTATTTTTAAAGAAAGTCTAGTTTTGAGTTTGGCTCTTCAGTTAAATTTCAATGTGATCATGTTTATGTCCTGAGTAAAATGATTTTCAGTTGTCACGAGCTTTAGTGAGTGACAATGAAAATTATTTCACGAGGGACATAAACATGATACGAAATGGTAGCGAGTTTAATATCCTATTTATTACCCCTAATCGATCTTTTTTTATATCATTCAATTCGTTTGGTTGATATTCCTTTAAGTTGTGCACGAATCGATGACGTCATCGTGTGACATCGAAGTGTTACGTCCCACTTGGGCGTTCTAGTGGGACGTATCACTTTGATAAGTACTAAGATAGTTTTAACCATATGAGTAATAAAAGATGTTATGTTCTACTGTCCTATAGTTGCCAATTTAATGTAGACATTTTTGTTTTACTGCAGCTGCACAAAATGTTTGTAAATCACCTCCATGTATCACCGTATTGTGATCTGAGTGTAAATAAAGTTCTGTTCTGAATGTAAATAATAATTTCCATATATGTAGGCCTACCTTTGTGCTTGTGTGTGCGTGCGTATGTGTGTGCGTGCGTGTATGTCTGTGTGTTCGCGTGTGTGTGTGCGTGTGAAGGTTGGGGTGTCGTTAAATATCCATTCATTGTTTCATTCATTCAATCATTTATCGTTCATCCCATCGTTTGAGAAGGGGTATTTTCTGGGAAAAGAGCATCTTCATAAATCAAGGCCAATATTCGTTCCTCATATTCAGCCTTGATACATGTCGTCAAGAAATCGTGCCACAAAATGCTTAAATTTCATTGGATGCGATGAGATCTGATTGCAACGAATCTCAACGCTCCTTATAGATTCCCTTGTTATTGTAAATGGCAGCGTCAGCGTCCGGCGGTTAATTTTTTATATTGCTTTCAAGATTTTCACGTTACCGATGCTGTGATGGTTGCACTATACCAATTAATTTCCGGCTGGGTCGAAGTTCGAGGTGTACCGAACTTTTGATAGAGAAGTTAACACCACAAGTCCTGTGATTGGTTATAAATGTGAGTGTGTTGGTTGTAAAAAAAATTAGTTTTATCTGGGCTAAAAATGTATGCAATTTTATTTGATGTAGTACCACCGTGTCAAGTAGCCTTGTGCTTGGAACATGTATGGGGTACCTGTAAAAAAAAGTACTCAAATTTTGTGCGAAACTAGGGGTGTTGCAGAAACATCTGGTTATAACGAAAATGAGCCATGAAAGGTACCATTTTCTGCAGTTAATACTTTGAGGTAGGGGTTGTAGTACTGATATTTATGGGTCACAGTTTGGTTGATATATTGCATATAGTGTTTTTAAACACAAACGTTAACATGGTCGCCTATGGGATTTGAATTGGTATAGTCCAACCTGATTGATCAGCGATGTTATCGTGTAAGGGACATAATCGGTGTTACAAATTTTCTTCCAATAGAGGGCGCTAGTAGTGGATATCAGTAATCTTGACTACATGTATCAAGGCTGAATACGAGGAACGAATATTAGCCTTGATTTATGAAGATGGGAAAAGAGTTGCCTGCTATTAAACATAAATTACGTTGACATTAGCCATTGAACGTAACCGCAGATACAGGTGATGCGCCAGTTCCGGATCACTTCAAACAAAATTGTGAATTCTGTCAATATGCGCGCGTATGACTTTAAAAGAAATTCTTGGTAATAAAGATAATCAACCATATAAATAAATAGTGATATAAAATGTAAATTTAGGTAAACATTTGGCACCAAAAGCAGTGTTGTTCGAGCTGGCGTACTTACGCCAGTTGCGGATCACTTTGTCCAGTTCCGGATCACTTTCGAAAAATTGAGGGTTAGCCTTCAAGAACACTATTTCCAACATGTTAGCACTTTCAGCATGTTCGTGGATCCTGCCGGACATATTTTATGATCATTTGCAACTCCATAGGGTTCCCACCCCACTGATTACGCCCCTAATTAGCAATTTCTAAAATCGATTGAAAATCAACGATGGCGTCTCATGACGTCAGATATACGGGGCGTGGGTCAAAAGTAAAGGTGCGCGATCCTTATTATTTTCGTTGTGTACTTTCAACAAGTTGAATTATATTTGATTTCTGGCATTCTAGTATATAATAATAATAATTAATATTATTATTACTAATAATAAATAATTGTTTTCATTTATTATCGTATAAATCAATAATAATAATAATAATAATATTATTATTATATAGATGACTTTTAAAAGTCACATTTTCTTTGTGAAAGGAACAAAGGCTTGAAAATAGAAAGAAATGACATATCAGTAAAATATCAACTTTGGGACTGTTTAGTATTTATCATAATACAGGGGCGGATTATGCTTTAGGTGGGGGGGGGTGTCCGAAATGATATGTAAATGTTTATAATTTGAAATTATAAATTATACAGGTTATCTACGTGGTGGTGGTGGGTTTTTTTTTTAGCCGGATATAATCCGCCCCTGTTTAAATATTAAAATTAAGCAAATAATTTTGAAGCAGGACGGTTAGACCCCTAGTTAATAATGATAAATATTAATATAGTGACACACACTAAACAGTCACAAAAGTGGATTATTAATTATTATTTTTGACGTGTTGTTCCATTTGCCCTTTTCTGGTTAGTCTCCCACCCCCCGCAAAATAATTCCTCGATCTACTCCTGAATACAGAATTATTTTCTACGACGGTCTAAAGGCTAGGGCTAACTCAGATTGACCGTGTGAATACACAGATCAGTGGCCGACTGACTCTCCTGCATCAGAATGCGATTGTGTAAAACCAAAATTCCACTGAAAAAAATAATCCACCCTTTAAAGTGGTACAGACTGTTTAAATGCGAATTATAATTAAGCCGAATAAGATATTTTCACTTCGTTGACAAAACCAAATAGAGGACCCCTTCCCCCTCTTTCCCAAAGTCGAGCAGTCGAGTATGCGAAAAGCACGTGCAATGGCACATGCGAAACAGACCACTGGCGGTGGCATGGTTTTATAAAGGTCCTCATGTCAAACTTGTGCCGATTCTTTTCTTTGTACAGTAAAAAATGTGTTGTTTTTTTTGCGGGTTTTTTTAAATCAATCAATCAAGCAAGCAATGGGGTGGACGGCTATCACACTGAGGGGGGTGGGCAACATTACTGAATACTCTTATGGGGCAAATACAAGACACGTGTGCAGCGATTTTAGCGATTCTAGACTGGCGATCTAACAGGTCATACGGGCTCCTATTTTTGTAGGGGGCAGGGCAGACTGATTTTTGCCCGAATTAAACGAAAATGGAATTTTTAAAAACTACATTTTATTTATATTAGCCATATTTGTGAATGACTGCGGCTGGTATTTGTACGAATGGCTAATTACATGTAGGCCTACAAATATAACGTGAGAGACAAGTGGACGAACACCTAAAATCGTAGTTTCAGTTTATAAAATACGTGTCTTTACATTATATACATATTGTCATTACCTGTAGAAAACAAAAATAATACCAACAAAAAATAGGTGGAACTACAACGATTAATATAATATTTTGTAGAGGATGACTGGCCATGGGACGAACAGTCTAGGGCTACTATGACATGGGCCCCGACACATACAGAGTCGAATTATTATGAACTAGTGGTTAAAATGACGAATCAAGAGAGGTTTAAGAAGAAAATAAAAATAATAATAATAATAATAATAATTATTATTATCATCAAGAAAGGGGGAAAAGTGGGAGACAAAAATTCCACCGTGTTCAACGTTTTTGAGTTTGAGATAAACCCTGCGTTCATCGCCCCATCTAGCGGCAGTTACAACGTAAATACTTCCGTTTTGTGAGTGATCCGCAACTGGCGTATCAAGTGTGTCCCCTTTGAGGAGTTACAGTAACTCGTTTGCAGCATCACTTTTCATAAAACTAGTCATGCACAATCTATATATGTTTCCCCTACTCGTACTATAAAATTTCAAAGGATATAAAAAGAAAAACATCAAAAACTTCATCTCTCTTTTTAAACGTCTTCTTTTTTTCATGTCGTCTGCTCGTGTAAAGTTTTAGTAGTGGTTATGTATCGTCGTCCAAAATAAAACCAAGACTATATACTGTTACAGTTATTTTACGTACAATTTCAAGAAACATGTATTATTTGTTTGTTAGAATATTTGTTTAATAAAATTTACATAGAAATGACTAAATATTGAATATACCGACAGACTGATCGTAACTACAGGTGATCCGGAACTGGCGCATCACCTGTAATATATTTGCCCACAGATACCATCTTTATCGATTTCACCGTACCTTGGTCCGGCTAACCCACTCACCTCATTTCCGTCGACATCGCATTCCTTTTCTAACAGTATATCGGGCATATTGAGTCAGCCTGTATAACCACTGGACCACACGACTGCTTTCGCTGAACGCACATCTGCGCTTTATTAGTCTAGATGCATTAAATATTCAACAAGCAGCAGCTTACCGCTCAACAGCCACGTCACGTTTAAATAGACGAACACGGTTTTCAATTTATCGATTGGTCTGGTCTTTATCCGATTGCTTGTTGCTTCCGTAACATCAAATCAATTTCCATTGCCGGTAATGTTAATATTTTATAATAAAAACATCCATGCATTAACATTAGACGCATTTGTGGGTTGGGCGGGGTTTATATTTAAACTTTTCGGGGGAGTGAATCTCTCCCCCCCCCCCAATCCTCCCCTATAAAAACTTCTCTCGCCACAGTCTAGACCCTTTCTCAATTTTCTGCACAGCGTGTGTACATTTAAACGTGTGTTAGTCTATATTTAATTTACTTGCAAAAAAAAAAACGGACTATCAAATGGCATTTAACATACTTAAGGCTTGTTTATCGATTTCATCAGGGCACACACGGACTACAAACCTTATTTTTAAATAATGCAAACATGTACCTCATAAAGATAAGAGGGATTCTTCTAGTTCAGTTGGTAGAGTGCTCACCTGAGGTGCTTGTGTCGTAAGATCGAACCACCTCAGTGGATCCATTGTCTAATTGGGGGTTTTCTGTCCCAACCAATGCTCCACTACTAGTATATCAAAGGCAGCGGTATGTCTTGTCCTGTTTGTGGGGAAAATGCATATAAAGATTCCCTTGCTGCTGAAGGACAAATGTAGCGGGTTTCCTCTAAGACCCACCATCCGATGATTAATAAATCTAGTGGTGTCGTAAAACAAAACAAACAAACTTGTTTTTAGATTTCAAAGTCACCCAAGTTTGCCACTTTGTACGTCATTAGATCAATAAATAATTTCCTATTAAAATATCAAGTGAACACCAAGAAAACTGCATAACTATAGTATTTTTCATGTTATGAAATATATTTAGTTATTTATTTCTTAGCTGATTGTTTTCAAAATAGCACACTTTTTTTTTTCTTTTTTGTTATTTCCAAAATACTTTTACTTTTCCTTTTATGTTA